>NW_022279347.1:0-82299 GCF_000004195.4 Xenopus tropicalis
CCAACACTTACACTGAGCCACCCTGCCCCCAACACTTACACTGAGCCACCCTGCCCCCCCAACACTTACACTGAGCCACCCCTGCCCCCCAACACATACACTGAGCCACCTGCCCCCAACACTTACACTGAGCCACCCGCCCCAACACTTACACTTGAGCCACCCTGCCCCCAACACTTACACTGAGCCACCCTGCCCCCCAACACTTACACGAGCACCCTGCCCCCAACACTTAGCACTGAGCCACCCTGCCCCAAACACTTACACTGAGCACCCTGCCCCCCAACAACTTACACTGAGCCACCCTGTCCCCCCAACACTTACACTAGCCACCCTGCCCCCAACACTTACACTGAGCCACCCTGCCCCCCAACACTTACACTGAAGCCACCCTGCCCCCCAACATTACACTGAGCCACCCTGCCCCCCAACACTTCTACCACTGAGCCACCCTGCCCCCAACACTTACACTGAGCACCCTGCCCCCACTACACTGAGCCACCCCCGCAACACTGCCACCCTGCCCCCAAACACTTACACTGAGCCACCCTGCCCCCCAACACTTACACTGAGCCACCCTGCCACCCCAACACTTACACTGAGCCACCCTGCCCCCAACACTTACACTGAGCCCAACCCTGCCCCCCAACACTTTACACTGAGCCACCCTGCCCCCCAACACTTCACTGAGCACAACACTTACACTGAGCCACCCTGCCCCCAACACTTACACTGAGCCACCCTGCCCCCAACACTTACACTGAGCCACCTGCCCTAAACATTACACTGAGCCACCCTGCCCCCCAACACTTACACTGAGCCACCCTGCCCGCCCAACACTTACTGAGCCACCCTGCCCCCCAACACTTACACTGAGCCACCCTGCCCCCCAACACTTACACTTGGCCACCCTGCCCCCCAACACATACAGTAAGCACGCCCTGCCCCCCCCAGTGTAGGGACTAGTAAAATGACTGCCTATCAGGGTCGGAGTGGTGGGTGCAGGGCCCACTCGAGATAGTGCCTCAGTGCCCCTGCACCCCCCATGGGCCCCTGCTGCGGCCTTCACATCCCCCCCACCCCCAGACATGGCTGAGCCCCTCCCCTGAGCTTGTATAAATTGAACTTACCTTCAGCGCATTGGGGGAGGGAGACCCAGGGAGCGCACTGTGGGGATCGGGTCTGGGCCACCGGGGCGACTAGGCAGTCCCCTAGTGATTTAGGCACCTAAGGGGGTCCATGTCCTTTGCCTGGGTCAGAGTGTGACCCTTGCAGTTCTATAGTTTGGCCACTAGGTCACATTGAGTTAAAGTCTATAAACTGGCACAGTTGCTATGGGTCCCTGAGCAGGGAGGCCGGGACACATGGGACCTTGGTTATGGCCCAGTCAGGGTTATACTCATAGGTTACACTGGGTAGGGTCAGGGCTGAGCAGCTTGAGCTCCAGCGAGGAGATTCAGTGCGATTACTGCCCAGAGTAGGGACCCAGTGTACAGACCTAGGGCCAAAGAGACTTGGTGGGGGGGTGACCCGTCATTACTGATCTAATTCTCTGCGCATTGATTGGCCCTGAGGGGCTGAGAATTGTGGGAAGGTATAACTGTAAGTGCCCCCTGTGTGAGGTACTTGCCCTGCTGCCCTGAGATGTAATAGTTAATAAGTCCTTGTTTGAGTTCAGAAACCCCTGCTGCCCATTATTGGTGTCTCAGAGTGAGAGATATAGTTGCACTACACCCTCCCCCCAATACATACCTGAGAGATTGCCCTGGTCTATGGAGTCCAGCCCCTTACAGTTCCTAATAACTAGGCGATTCCTTTACTTACTGAATGTCACCTTAGTGAATGTCACCCTGAGGCGCAAATCAAACAGCGTTAAACTTTGCGCGACTCCGGTAGAAAACAAACGCGCTGCCGCCCTTGTGGCCCCGGCACCAACTTTCCCTTTTATTCCCATTTCTTGTCTCAGTCGCTCCCCAAACAGCATTTATGTGCGGTAATGTTATGCCCCCCCCATTAATGAAGGGAATGCGGAGACATAATAACAGGGTCCCCCAGGGGCCCCCCGGCTGCTTAGCATGTGACCGAGTCGCTGCGATTCCCCCGCTGTATAATGAGCCGCTACTTCAGGCAGAATGCGATATCAAAGGCGCCGGCGCTGCGACTCTGTGTCAGATTGCGCTTTCTGCCCCCTCCCTTCTACGTGAACTTGTGCCCCTGTCAGACATCTTAGGGAGGCTTGAAACATAGGGCCCCCCCTCCTCGATACCTGCCCCCCCCGCTCCCTGGGGCCCCAACGGGACTCGCTTTGTGCAGCTTTTAACTTGATAAAGTTTAACGTTCTGAGCGAAGTGAGACCCCCCCGAGAAATGCTGCCCCCCAGTGTCACTCATCCAAAGGTTTAACATTCTGAGCGAAGTGAGACCCCCGAGAAAATGCCTTGACCCCCCAGTGTCACTCATCCAAAGGTTTAACGTTCTGAGCGAAGTGAGACCCCCCCAGATAAATGCTTGCCCCCAGTGTCACCTCTCAAAGGGTTTAACGTTCTGAGCGAAGTAGGAGGACCCCCAGAGAAATGCTGCCCCCTCCAGTGTTTCACTCAGTCCCAAAGTTACGTTCTGAGCGAAGTGAGACCCCCCCCAGCGAGAAATGCTGCCCCCAGTGTCACTCTCCAAGGTTTAACGTTCTAGAGCGAAAGTGAGGACCCCCCGAGAAATGTGCCCCCCAGTGTCAACTCATCCAAAGGTTTAACGTTTGACGAAGTGAAACCCCCCCCCCCGAGAAATGCTGCCCCCCAGTGTCACTCATCCAAAGGTTTAACATTCTGAGCGAAGTGAGACCCCCCCGAAATGCTGCCCCCCAGTGTCACTCATCCAAAGGTTTAACGTTCTGAGCGAAGTGAGACCCCCCCCCGAGAAATGCTGCCCCCCAGTGTCACATCATCCAAAAGTTTAACTGTTCTCGAGCGAAGTGAGACCCCCCGCCGAGAAATGCTGCCCCCCAGTGTCACTCAATCAAAGGTTAACGTTCTGAGCGAAGTGGACCCCCCCAGAGAAATGGGCTTGCCCCCCCAGTTGTCACTCATCAAAGGTTTAACGTACTGAGCGAAGTAGAGACCCCCCCCCGAGAAAATGCTGCCGCCCAGTGGTGTCACTCATCCAAAGTTTCAACGTTCTGAGCGAAGTGAGACCCCCCCAGAGAAATGCCTGCCCCAGTGTCCAACTCACTCCAAAGGTTTAACGTTCTGAAGTGAAGTGAGACCCCCCCCAGAGAAAATGCTGCCCCCAGTGTACTCATCCAAAGTTTAACGTCTGAGCGAGTGAGACCCCCCCCGAGAAATGCTGCCCCAGTGTCCACTCATCAAAGGTTTAACGTTGCTGAGCGAAGTGAGACCCCCCCCAGAGAAATGGCTGCCCCAGTGTCACTCATCCAAAGTTTAACGTCTGAGCGAAGTGAAGACCCCCCCGAGAAATGCTGCCCCCCAGTTACTCATCCAAAGGTTTAAGTTCTGACCGAAGTTGAGACCCCCCCCGAGACATGCTGCCCCCAGTTGTCACTCATCCAAGGTTAACATTCTGAAGACGAAGTGAGACCCCCCCAGAGAAATCTGCCCAGTGGTCACTATTCCAAAGTTTAACGTTCTTGAGCGAAGTGAGACCCCCTCCCAGAGAAATGCTGCCCAGTGTCACTCATCCAATAGGTTTAACATTCTGAGCGAGTGAGACCCCCAGAGGAGAATGCTTGCCCCCAGTGTCACTCATCCAAAGGTTTAACTTCTGAGCGAAGTGAGACCCCCCAGAGAAAATTGCTGCCCCCAGTGTCACTCATCAAATAGGTTTTAACGTTACTGACGAAGTGAGACCCCCCCCCGAGAAATGCTAGCCCCCCAGTGTCACTCATCCAAGGTTTAACGTTCTTGATGCGAGTTGAGACCCCCCCGATTAAATGCTGCCCCCCAGTGTCATCATCCAAAGGTTTAACGTCTCTGAGCGAAGTGCAGACCCCCCCGAAGAAAAAGCTGGCCCCCCGAGTTCACTCATCCAAGGTTTTACGTTCTGAGCGAAGTGAGAACCCCCCCGAGAATGCTGCCCCCCAGTGTCACTCATCAAAGTTTAACGTCTGAGCGAAGTGAGACCCGCCCCCAGAGAACTGCTGCCCCCCAGTGGTCACTCATTCCAAAGGTGTAACGTGCTGAGCGAAGTGGACCCCCCCAGAAGAAAAATGCTGCCCCAGTCGTGTCACTCTCCAAAGGTTTTAACGTTTGAGCGAAGTGGAACCCCCCCGGAAATGCTGCCCCCAGTGTCATCATTCAAGGTTTACGTTCTGAGCGAAGTTGAGACCCCTCCGAGAGAAATGCTGCCCCCAGTGTCATCATCGAAAAAATGTTTTTAACGTTCTGAGCGAAGTGAGACCCCCCAGGAAACTGCTGCCCCAGTGTCACTCATCAAGGTTTAACGTTCTGAGCAAGTGAGACCCCCCCCCTGAGAAATGCTGCCCCCAGTGTCACCTCATCCAAAGTTTAACATTCTAGCGAAGTGGACCCCCCGAGTTAAATGCTGCCCCCAGTGTCACTCATCCAAAGGTTAAGTGTTCTGAGCGAAGTGAGACCCCCCGAGAAATGCTGCCCCCCAGTGTCACTCATACAAAGGTTTAACGTTTCGAGCGAAGTGAGACCCCCCAGAGAAATGCTGCCCCCCAGGTCACTATCCAAAGGTTTAACGTTCTGGAGCGAAGTGGACCCCCCAGAGAAAATGCTGCCCCCAGTGTCACTCATCCAAAGGTTTAACGTTACCTGGAGCGAAGTTGAGACCCCCCCAGAGAAATGACTGCCCCCATGTCACTCATCCAAGTGGCCCCATCTCTTCCTGTATTTATACAGACTGTGTGAGGTGCGGAACTACTACTCCCTGCCTCACAGGAGCTTACACTTTACTCAGCTCCACCCCATACCCCCCCTAATGTCACCCAGTGTCGGACTGGGACCCCGAGGGCCACCAGAAAACCTTAGACCCTAGTCCCCCTCTCCCAACTATATCTCCTCCTTTCCTCACCCAAACTCTTTATTCTCCTAATCTTTTATTTACTTCCTGACCTACTCCCTCTATTCCTCCTCCTTATTCCCATTAAATAGCAAATGAGCATAAGTGTTAGGCCAATTGGCCAGGAGCTGGAGGGCCCACCGGGAGTCCCCATCTTGCCCTTAATTCCCCATCTTGCCTGACTGTCTCCATCTTGCCCTGACTGTCTCCATTTCTTTGGCCCTACTGTCTCCATCTGTACTGTCTCCATTCTTGTCCTACTGTCTCCATCTCTGTCCTCTGTCTCCATCTTGCCTAATGTCCCCATCTTGCCCTACTTCTTCCATCTTGCCCTACTGTCTCATCTTGCCCTACTGGTCCCCATCTTGTCCTATGTCCCATCTTGTGCCTACTGTCCCCATCTTGCCCTATGTCTCCATCTTGCCTACTGTTCTCATCTTGCCCTACTGTCCCATCTGCCCTACTGTTCCATCTTGCCCTACTTCCCATCTTGCCTACTGTCTCCATTCTTGCCCTATATGTCTCCATCTTGCCCTACTGTCTACATCTTGCCACTCTGGCCCCATCTTGTCCTACTGTCTCCATCTTGTCTACGTCCCCCCATTATTTGGCCCCTTTACTTGGTTTTTTTTCCTCCAAATTTTTTTTGTCCTTCCTTTAAAACCTTGTTTTTTTCTATTTTTTTTTTTTTCCCCCTTTTTGTGCTACTTGTCCCATCTTGCCCTGTCTCCCTCTTGCCCTACTGTCTGCATCTTGTCCTACTGTCTCCAGCTTCCGTTTACTGCTCCCATTCTTGGTTCTACTGTTCTCATCTTTTCCTAATGTCCCCATCACTGCTCCTACTGTCTCCATTCTTGCCCTACTGTCCCCCATCTTGTTCTACTGTCTCCATTCTTGCCCTTACTGTTCCCCATCTTGTCCTACTGTTCTCCATCTTGCCTACTGTCTCCATCTTTCCTACTGTCCCCATCTCTGTCCTACTGTCTCCATCTTGGCCCTTACTGTCCATTTGGCCCTACTGTCTCCATCTTGCCCTACTGTCCCATCTTCCCTACTGTCTCCATCTTGTCCTTACTGTCTCCATCTATGTCCTACTGTCTCATCTTGTCCTACTGTCCCCATCTTTCGCCCTACTGTCCCCATCCTTGTCTTAACTGTCTCCACTTTGTCTTTACTGTCGCCCATCTTGCCTACTGTCTCCACTTGTCCAGCTTCCCCATCTTCCCTACTGTTCTCCATTCTTGTCTATGTTCCCCATCATTGCCCTTAACTGTCTCCATCTTGCCCTACTGTCCCCATCTTTGCCTACTGTCTCCATCTTGTCCTACTGGTCCCCATCTTGCCCTACTGTCTCCATTCTTGCCTACTGGTCCCATCTTGCCCTACTGCTTCCATCTTGTCCTAATTCCCATCTTGCCCTACTGTCTCCATCTTGCCCTACTGTCTCGATTCTTGCCTACTGTCCCCATCTTGTGCCATACTGTCTCCATCTTGCCCTACTGTCCCCATCTGTCTCCTTACTGTCTCCAGTCCTGCCTACTGTCTCATCGTCCTTACTGTCCCCATTCTTGCCCTACTGCTCTCATCTTGCCCTACTGTCTCCATCATGCCCTACTGTTCCCCATCTGTCTACTGTCTCCATCTTTCCTACTGTCCCCTTTGTCCTACTGTCTCCATCTTGCCCTCTGCTCCATCTTGCCCTACTGTCCGCCATCTTGCCTACGTCTCCATCTTGCCCCTACTGCCCCCATCTTGTCCTACTGTCCCCACTTGTCCTACTGTCTCCATACTTGCTACTGTCTCCATCTTGCCCTACTTGTGTCATTTCTTGCCCTACTGTCTCCATCTTGTTCCACTGTTCCATCCTTGCCCTACTGTCCCCTCTTGCCCTTCTTCTCCATCTTGCCCTACTCTGTCCCACATCTTGTCATACTGTCCCCTATTGTCCTACTAGTCTCCATCTTGCCCACTTGTTCCATCTTGCCCTACTTGTCCATGTGTCTTGCGCCTCACTGTCTTCCATTTGCCCTACTGTCCCCATCTTGCCCTTACTGTCCCATCTTGCCCTCTGTCTTCTCTTGCCCTACCTGTCTCCATCTTGCCTACTGTCCCCATCTGTCTACTGTCTCCATCTTGCCCTGACTGTCTCCAGCTTGCTCTACTGTCTCATCTGCACCCTACTGTCTCCATCTGCCACTGTCTCCATCTTGCCCTACTGTCCATCTTGCGCTACTGTCTCCCATCTTTGCACCTACTGCTCCCCATCTTGTCCCTACTGTCCCCATTTGTCCTATGTCTCACTTGCCCTACTGTCTCCTTCTTGCCCTACCTGTGTCCACTTGCCCTCTGTGTCATCTTGCCCTACTGTCCCATCTTGTCCTACTGTCTCCATCTTGCCCTACTGGCTTCATCTTGCCCTACGTGTCTCCATCTTGCGATGCCTACTGTCCCCATTCTTGCTCCCTACTGTCTCATCTTTGCTCTACTGATCTCCATCTTGCCCTACTGTCATCCATCTTTGCCCTCTGTCTCCATCTGTGGCACCTTACTTGTCCCCATCTTGCCCCTACTGTCTCCATCTTGCCCTACTGTCTCCATGGCCTTTGCTCCTTACTGTCTGCCCATCTTGTCCTACTGTCTCCATCTTGCGCCTACTGCCCCATTCTTGCCCTATGTCTCATTTCTTGCACCTACTGTCTCCATCTTGCCCTACTGTCTCCATTCCTGTCCTACCTGTCTCCAATCTTGCCTACTGTCTCCATCTGCCCTACTGTGCTCCATCTTGTCTATGTCTCCATCTTGCCCTACTGTCTCCACTTGTCCCTACTTGTCTCCATTTGCGCCTGCTGTCTCATCTTGCTCTACTGTCTCCATCTTGCCCTGACTGTTCTCCATCTTGCCCTACTGTCCCCATCTTTGTCCTACTGTCCCCATCTTTGCCCTACCTGTCATCCATCTTGTACCTACTGTTCTCCATCTTGCTCTACTGTCCCATCTTGTCCTACTGTCCCCATCTTGCCCTACTGTCTTCCATCTTGTCTACTGTCTCCATCTTGCCTACTGTCCCCATCTTGTCCCTTACTGTCTCCATCTTGCCCTGACTGTCTCCATTCTTGCTCTACTGTCTCCATCTTGCCCTACTGCTCCATCTTGCCCTACTGTCTCCATCTTGCCGACTGTCCCTATCTGGCCCTAACTGTCCCACCTTGCCTTACTGTCTCCATCTTGTTCCTACTGTCTCCTCTTTTGTCCTACTGTCCATTGTCCTCACTGTCTCCATCTTGCCCTACTGTCTCATTCTTGTCCTACTGTCCCCATCATTTGTCCTACTGTCTATCATCTGCCCTACTGTCTCCATCTTTCCTACTGGTCTCCATCGCTGTTTCCTACTGTCTCCATTTGTCCTACTGTCCCCAATCTTGCCCCACTGTTCTCCTTGCTTGGTCCTAATGTCCCCATTCTTGGCCTACTGTCTCCATCTGCCCTACTGTTCCCCATCTTGTTCTACTGTCTCCATCTTGTCTACTGTGCCCATCTTGCCCTTAACTGGTCTCCATCTTGCACCTACTGTCCCCATCTATGCCCTACTGTCTCCATCTTGTCCTAATGTCCCATTTGCAGCCTACGTCTCATCTTGCCCTACTGTCTCATTTGCGCTACTGTCCCATCTGTGTCCTACTGTCTCCATCTTGCCCTACTGTCCCATTTTCTCTACTTCTTCCATCCTGTCCTTGACTGTCTCCATCTTGTCCTTACTGTCCCATCTTGCCCTACTGTCGTCCATCTTGCCCTACTTCTCATCTTGCGCCTACTGTCCCATCTTGTCCTACTTCTCATCTATTCCCTACTGTTCCCCATCTTGTCCTTTACTGGTCTCCATCTTGCCCTACTGTCTCCATCTGCCCTACTGTCCCCATCTTGCCCCACTGTCTCCATTTCTTGCCCTACTGTCCCCATCTGTCCTCTGTCCCCATCTGTCCTACTGTCTCCATCTTGCCCTACTGTCTCCACTTGCTCCTACTGTGTCCATCTCTGCCCTAACTGTCTCCATGCTTTTCCTACTGTCTCATCTTGCCCTACTGTCCCCATCTTGCCCTACTGTCTCCATTTTACTTGCCTTACTAGTCCCCATTTGTCCTACTGATCCCCATATTGTCCTACTGTCTCCATCTTCCCTACTGTCTCCATCTGCCTACTGTGTCCATCTTGCCCTACTGTGTCCATCTTGCCCTACTGTCCCCATCTTGTCCTACTGTCATCCATCTTTGCCCTTTACTGTTCTTCATCTTGCCTTACTGTTCTCCATCTGCCCTACTGTCCCCATCTTGTTCCTTTACTGTCCCATCTTGTCCTACTGTTCTTCATCTTGCCCTACTGTCTCCATCTTGTCCTACTGTCTTTCCATCTTTGGTCCTACGTCTCCATCTTGTCCTATTCCCCATTTGCCCTACGATGTCTCCATCTGTCCGAAGTCCCATCTTGCCCTACTGTCTCATCTTGCCCTACTGTCCCCATCTTGTCCTACTGTCTCATCTTGTCCAACTGTCCCCATCTTGCTCCTACTGTCTCCATCTTCTACTGTCCCATTCTTGCCCTACTGTCCCATCTTGTTCCTATGTCCCCAACTTGCCTACTGTCTCCATTCTTGCCCTACGGTCTGCCCCATCTTGGCCCTTACTGTCCCCATCTTGTCCTACTTCTCCATTTGCCTTACTGTCCCATCTTGTCCTACTGTCTCCATCCTGTCCTACTGTCTCCATCTGTCCTACTGTCGCCCATCTTGCCCTTACTGTCTCCATCTTGCCCTACTGTCTCCATCTTGCCTACTGTCCCCATCTTGTTCCTACTGTCTCCATCTCTGCCCTAACTGTCCCCATCTTGTCTCCTACTGTCTTCCATTCTTGCCCTACGTCTCCATTTGCCTACTGTCCCCATCTTGCCCCCTACTGTCTCCATCTTGCCATGTCGCCCATCTTGTCCTACTGTCCCATCTTGTCCTACTGTCTCCATCTTGCCCTCACTGTTCTCCATTCTTGCCCTACTGGTGTCCATCTTGCGCCTACTGTCTCCATCTTGTCCTTACTGTCCTCCATCTTGGCCCCTACTGTCCCCCCATCTTGCCCTTACTGGTCTCCATCTTGCCCTACTGTCCCATCCTTGTTCTACTGTCCCAGCTTGTCCTACTGTCTCCATGTCTTGCACCTTACTGTCTCCATCTTGCCCTACTGTGTCCATCTTGCCCCTACTGTGTCCATCTTGCCCTACTGCCCATTCTTGTCTACTGCTCCAATCTTGCCCTACTGTCTTCATCCTTGCCCCTACTGTCTCCATCTTGCCCTACTGTCCCCATCTTGTCCGTTACTGTCTCCATCTGCCTACTGTCTCCATCTTGCCCTCTGTCTCCATCTTGCCCTACTGTCTCCATTCTTGTCTACTGTCTCCATCTTGCCTACTGTCCCCATCTTGCCCTACTGTACTCCATCTTGCCCTACTGTTCCCATTCGGCCTACTTTCCCCATCTTGTCCTACTGTCTCCATTGTTGCCCTACTGTCTCCATCTGCCCTTACTGTCATGTTACCTCTGCTCCTACTGTGTCCATCTTGCCCTACTAGTGCTCCATCTTTGCCTACGTCTCCATCTTAGCCCTTCTGTCTTTCATCTGCCCTCTGTCCCGTCTTGCCCTACTGTCCCCATCTTACCGTACTGTCTCCATCTTGCCCTACTGTCTCCATCTGCCCCTACTGTCCCATTCTGCCCTACTGGTCCCATCTTGCCCTACTTGTCTCCATCTTGCCTACTGTCTCCATCTTGCCCTACTGTCATCCATCTTGTCCTAATCTGTCTCCATCTCTTGCACCTACTGTCCCCATTCTGCCCTTACTGTCTCCATCTTGCCCTACTGTCTCCTATCTGCGCCTACTGCTCTCATCCTGTCCTACTGTTCCCTTCTTGCCCTACTGTCCCATTTTGCGCCTTACTGTCTCCAATCTTGTCCTTACGTCTCCATTCATTGCCCTACTGTCTCCATCTTGTTCCTACTGTTCCATCTTGCCCTACTGTCTCCATCTTTGCTTCTACTGTCATCATCTTGCCACTTGTCTCCCATCTTGCTCCTACTGTCCGCCATCTTGTCTACTGTCACCCATCTGCCTACTGTCTCCACTTGTCCTACTGTCTCATCTAGCATCTACTGTCCCATCTTGTCTGACTGTCCGCCATCTTGCCCTACTGTCTCCATCTCTGTACTACCTGTCTCCATCGCTCTACTGTCCCCATAATCTTGTCTACTGGCTTCCATCTTGCCCTACTGTCTCCATCTTGCTGCGTTGACTGCTCCATTTGCCCTACTGTCTCCATCTTGGCCCTACTGTCTCCATCTTGCCCTACGTCCCTATCTGGCTCTACTGTCCCTACCTTGCCCTACTGTCTCCATCTGTCACCTATACTGTACTCAAATCTATGTACCTACATGATCTCAATCTGCATAGCGCTACTGTCTCCATCTTGTCCTATGTTTCCCCATCTTGTCCTACTGGGTTATCCATCTTGTCCTACTGTCTCATCTTGCCTTACTGTCTCCATCTTGTCATACTGTCTCCATCTTGTCCTACTGTCCCCACTTTGCCCTACTGTCTCCACTTGTCTACGTCTCCATCTTGTCCTCCTGTCCCCATCTCTGTACCTACTTGCACCTACTGTCTCCATCTTACCTACTGTCTCCATCTTGCCTACCTGTTCATCTTGCCCTAGCTGTCTCCATTCTTGCACATACTGGTCTTCCATCTTGCCCTCTGTCCCCTTCTTGTCCTAGCTGTCTCCATCTGTCCTACTGTTCCCCATCTTGCCCTACTGTCTCCATCTTCCTACTGTACCCCATTCTTGCCTTACGTACCCATCTGTTGCCCTACTGTCTCCATCTTGTCCTACTGTCCCCACTTGCCCTGACTGTTCTCCATCATATGCCCTACTGTCCCCAATCTTGTCCTACTGTCTCCATTGTTCCTACTGTCCCATCTCTGCCCTACTGTCCATCTTGTCCTCTGTCCCCATTACTTGCTATTCCTACTGTCTCCATCTTGTCCTATCTTCCCATCTTCACCTGTCTCCCATCTTGCGCCTTACTGTTCCCCATCTTTGCCCTACTGTCCCATCTGCTCCTACTGTCTCCATCTTGCCCTTCTGTCCCATCTTGCGCCACTGTCTCCATTGCCCTACTGGTCTCACATCTTTCCTACTGCCCCATCTTGCCCTACTGTCTCCATCTTGCCCTTACTGTCCCCATCTTGCCCTACGGTCTCCTATCTTGCCCTTACCTGTCTCCATCTGCCTACTGTCTCCATCTTGCCCTACTTCCCCATCTTGCCCTACTGTCTCACATCTGTTCCCTACTAGTCCCCATCTTGCCCTACTGTTCCATCTTGCCCTATGTCTCTGTTCTGCGGGCGTCAGTTCTCTTTTGCACTTCCACAAGACTTAGGTCCGAGGCCAGATAGTTGGTACTAGATTATAGTGCCATAGACAGACAGAGAGAGGGAGAGACAGGAGAGACGAGAGACAGTCAACAGAGGAAGAGGACAGACAGGCAGAGAGAGGGACAGACAGCAGACGAGGGGAGACAGACAAGACAGAGGGACAGACAGCGCAGAGCGAGGGCAGACAGCAGAGATTACAGCAGACAGAGAGAGGGACAGACAGGCAAGAGAGAGGACAGACAGAAGAGAGGGACAGACAGGCAGAGGAGAGGGACAGACAGTCACGAGGACAGACAGGCAGTAGGGACAAGACAGGCAGAAGAGGGACAACAGGCAGAGAGAGGGAGCAGGACAGAGGAATGAGACAGACAGCAGAGAGAGAAGACAGGCAGAGAGAGGGACAGACAGGCAGAGAGAGGGACAGACAGACAGAGGGACAGACAGGCAGAGAGAGGGACAGACAGAGAGAGAGAAAGACAGACAGAGGGACAGACAGGCAGAGAGAGGGACAGACAGAGAGAGAGAAAGACAGACAGAGGGACAGACAGGCAGAGAGAGGGACAGACAGAGATGATGAAGAAAGACAGGACAGAGGGACAACAGCAGACGGACAGGGCAGGAGTAGAGGGACAGACAAGCAGAAGAAAGGTACAGACAGACAGAGGACAGACAGGCAGAGAGCAGGGACAGACAGAGAGAGGAGAAAGCACAGCAGAGGAAGGACAGGCCAGAGGAGCAGGACAGACAGAGAGAGAGAAAGACAGAGAGAGGGACAGACAGGCAGAGAGAGGGACAGACAGAGAGAGAGACAGACAGGCAGAGAGAGGGACAGACAGAGGGACAGTCAGACAGACCTGCAATACTCAGCAATAGAGAATGGGAATTAGGGAGGAGGGGGAGCCAGTTGCAGTTGCTATGGAGACAGAATTTGGGCACAGTGAGTGCAGCAGGCGGATGGGGGGGCTGAGGAGAGGGGTCACCCAGAGTTCAGAGCCCCCCAAGCTCCCCGCTGATGGCTGCGTGACGGCTCCTTTGAAGTCCTTTGAAGCTGTCGGTTCCTTATTACAGCGAGTCCAATCTGCCCTGATGGGAACGCTCTCTATCAGTGAGTGCCAGGCCAGCATGCCCCCCATTAGCCCCCCGCCTGCCTGCTAACCCCTCACCTGCCGGCTGTGCTCCCTGCTCCCAGGAGCTTGCACTCTAATGGCCAGTGATATCTGTTTAGCGAATGAGCTTGGCTGGCACAGGGGCGCCATTCCCGGCAGCGCTGGGTCACGGGTTTGGTGTTCAGACTGGGGAAGGGCATTGCACCCCAAGATTCCCTGTCTTGGAACCAGAAGTGGGGTACAGAGCGGGAAGATGTACATGTAGGGGGTCCTACTATGGTGACTTGTTGTGGGGTGGGGGCTGCTGGGGGGTAAGATTATGTTCCTCCCAACACAGACAGGCAGGGTAATTGCCCATAAGGGGGCAGCAGGCAGGGTAATTGCCCATAAGGGGGCAGCAGGCAGGGTAATTGCCCACCAGGGGGCCGCAGGCAGGGTAATTGCCCACCAGGGGGCGGCAGGCAGGGTAATTGCCCATAAGGGGGCGGCAGGCAGGGTAATTGCCCATAAGGGGGCAGCAGGCAGGGTAATTGCCCATCAGGGGGCGGCAGGCGGGTAACTTGGCCCATAAACTGGGCGCGAGCAGGGTATTGGCCCATCAGGTGGCAGCAGCAGGGTATTGGGCCCATCAGGGGGCGGCAGGCAGCGGTAATTGCCCGATCAGGGGGCAGCTGGCAGTGTTGGTAATTGCCCATTCAGGGGGCATGCTGGCAGGGTACAT
Source organism: Xenopus tropicalis (assembly GCF_000004195.4). Lineage (NCBI taxonomy): Eukaryota > Metazoa > Chordata > Amphibia > Anura > Pipidae > Xenopus > Xenopus tropicalis. Next base: position 14,337 of record NW_022279347.1, read on the forward strand.
TGGCCCATCAGGGGCAGTTGCAGGTAATGCCATTCAGGGGGCAGCTGGAGGGTAATTGCCGATCAGGGGGCAGCGGCAGGGTAAGGTTTGCCCATATGGGGCAGCTGGCAGGGTAATTGCCCATCAGGGGGCAGCTGGCAGGGTAATTGCCCATCAGGGGGCAGCTGGCAGGGTAATTGCCCATCAGGGGGCAGCTGGCAGGGTAATGGCCAAGTATTATTTACTTCTGATCTCTTCCTTCTCACACTAGTGGCAGTAAAAGAGTTAAAGCAGAAGGAAAGGCATTTTATTGCCAATAGATTCGCCACAATAGCGCCCCCTAGAGACTGTATTTATTCTGCAGAAAGCTTTACCTGCCTGAGTAACAGCCCTTGCAGCTCCTTCTGTCTGTTTAACATAGCAGCCGCCATTTTAGTTCGGTCTCAGTAGCTTCCTGCTGCAGCTCCGGCTGCTAGCAGTCACAAGGGTACCAGGAAATACACTCCCCGGACCAGGAAGCAGAACAGTCACATGCAGCGACCAGGAAATTTACACTCCCAGTGCACAGGAAGCAAGACGTCACTATGAGAGGGTACCGGGAATACACTCCCCCGTTGCAAAGGAAGCAGAGAAGTCACACGAGAACCAGGAAAATACACTCCCCCATGCAAAGGAAAGCAGGAGACAGTCACCGGTGGTCCAGGGAAATACCATCCCCCGTGCAAAGGAAGCAGAGACAGTCACCGGGTTAACCGGGAAATACACGTCCTTCCCGTGCAAAGGAAGCAAGAGACGTCACACGTGGTACCGGAAATACACTCCCCGTAGACAGGAAGCAGAGACAGTCACCATGGGTACAGGAAATACACTCCCCGTGCACCAGGAAGCAGAGGACAGCACATGTTACGGGAAATACCTCCCCCGTTGCAAAGGAAGCTCAGGACGATCACTACTGTAGTACCCAGGAATACACTCCCCGCAATTGCAATAGGAAGCAGAGACAGTCACACGTGGTACCAGGAAATACACCCCCCGTGCAGGAAGCTAGAAGACAGTACACACGTGGTACCGGAAAGACCACTCCCCCTGCATAAGGAAGCAAGACAGTTTCACAGGTACGGGAAAATACACTCCCCCGTCGCAAATTAGGAAGCAGAGACAGTCTTACACGGGTACCAGGGAAATACACTCCCCCGGAAGGAGCCAGGACCGTCACACGCAGGTACGGAGAAAGACACTCCCCCGTGCAAAGAAGCAGAGACATCACTACGGTTACCGGGAGATTACACTCCCCGTGCAAAGGAAGCAGAGACAGTCACCACTGGTACCGGGAATACATTCCCCGTGCGAAAGGAAGCAGAGAGACAGTCACACGGGTACCAGGAAATACACTCCCCCGTGCAAAGGAAGCAGAGACAGTCACACGGTACCGGAAAGACCACTCCCCCGTGCAAAGGACAGGCGAGAGACAGTCACACAGTATCCGGGAATACACTCCCCCGTGCAAACGAGAAGCAGAAGACAGTCACTTTTAAGAGGGTACGGGAAATTACATTCCCCCTGTAGCATAAGGAAGCTAGAAGGACAGATCACACGGTACCGGGACAATACACTCCCCCCGCTGCAAAGAAGCAGAGAACAGTTACACGGGTAACCGCGGGATAAGTCCACTTCCCCGTGCAAAGAAGCAGGACTAGTCACACGGGTACCAGAAGAGTACACCCCCGTGCAAAGGAAGCAGAGACAGTCACACTGGTACCAGGAAATTATACAATCCCGGCAAAGGAGAGACACAGTCACACGTGGTACAGGAAATACACTCCCCGTTAGCAAAGAAGCCAAGACATCACCATGTGGTACTCAGGAAATACACTCCCCCGTCAAAGGAAGCAGAGACAGTGCACACGAGTACGGGAATACACTCCCCCTGCAAAGAAGCAGAGGACAGTCACAACGGGTTACGGGAAATACGACTCCCCCGTGCAAAAGGAATCAGAGACAGTCACAGGGTACCAGGAAATACACTCCCCCTTGCAAAAGGAAGCAGAGACAGATCACACGGTATCGGGCAAAATACACCTCCCACGATGCAAAGGAAGCAGGACGTTCACGCATTGGCGTTACCAGGAATACACTCCCCCAGTGCAAAGAAGCAAGAGACAGTCACGATGGGTACCTGGGAAAATACACTCCCCCGTCGCAAAAGGAAGCAGAGACAGTCACACGCTGGGTACCGGGAAGAACACTCCCTCCCGTGCAAAGGAAGCAGAGCACGTCACAGGGTACCGGGAACAGCACTCCCCCGTGCAAAGGAAAGCGAGACAGTCACACGGTACCAGAAAACATCCCCCGTGCAAGGATAGCAGAGCAGTCACACGCGGTACCGGGGGAAAACTCCCCGTTGCAAAGGAACAGCAGACATTCACGATGGGTACGGAAGACACTTCCCCCGTGAAAGAAGCAGGAGACAGCACACGGGTACCGGGAAATACACTCCCCCGTGCAAAGGAAGCCACGAACAGTCACAGGGGTAAAGGAAATACACTCCCCCGTAGCAAGGGAAAGCAGAGGGACAGTTCACACCGGGACCGGAAAGACAACTCCCCGTGCAAAGGAAGCAGCGACAATACACGTGGTATCCAGGAAATACACTCCCCCGTGCAAGGGATAGCAGAGGAACAGTCACGATGGGTATCCAGGAATCACCCCCCGTGCAGAGGAAGCAGAGACAGTCACATGAGTACCAAGTGAAATACACTCCCCGTGCAAGGAAGCAAGACGTCAACAATGAGTAGCCAGGGACAATACAACTCCCCCGTGCAAAGGAAGCAGAGACCAGTCACACGGGTACGGGAAAACACTCCCGGCAAAGGAGACAGAGACAGTCACACATGAGTACCAGAAAATACACTTCCCTGCAAAGGAAGCAGAGACCAGTTACACGGGTACCGGGAATACACTCCCCGTGCAAAGGAGCAGAGAAGTACAGGGTTACCAGGAAATACAACTCCCCCGTGCAAGAGGAAGCAGAGACAGTCACACGGGTACCGGGGAAAAGCACTCCCGTTTGCAAAGGAAGCAGAGACAGTCAATGTGTACCAGGAAATACACTCCCCCGTGCAAAGGAAGCAGAGACAGGTCACAATGAGTACCAGGAAATACACTCCCCCGGTGCAAAGGAAAGCACGGAGACAGTCACATGGAGTACCTAGGAATACGCTCCCCCTTGGCAAAGGAAGGCAGAGACAGTCACACGGGTATTTCGGGAAATACACTCCCCATGCAAAGGAAGCAGAGACAGTCACACGGTACCGGAAATTAGCTTCCCGTGCAAAGGAAGGAAGACAGTCATATGGTACGGGAAATACACTCCCCTTGCAAAAGAAGCAGGGACAGATCACAGGGATATCTGGGGAAAATACGGCTCCCCGTTGCCAAGGGAAGCAGAGGACAGTCACTGGGTACCAGGAAATACACTCGCCCAGTGGCAAGGAAGCGAGAGCAGTTCACATCAAAGTGGTTACCAGAAATACACTCCCCGTGCAAGGAAGCAGAGACAGTCAACGTGGTACCTGGAATACACTTCCCCGTGCAAAGGAAGCAGAAGGACAGTCACACGGGGTACCGGGGAAATTACACTCCCCCGTGCCTTCCCCCCCCCCCGTCCTTACAATGAATTGCCCCTCTCAGTCGCCCCTCCCTTACACACAGCCCCATGCCCCGTTATTGCCCAGCAGCGAGGCAGTTATGGCAGGTTTAGCACCAGGGCACTAAGCAGTTAAAGCCTGAGGTAGGTTGGCAGGAAGCTGTCAGTGTTTGGGAAGAGCCCTCCCTGGGGGTAATTCTCTCATTTTATTACAATAATTCAAGTGAGAGCCCCGTGCCCAATAAGCTGGAGGCTGCCCTGCGCCACCATGTGACAGGCTGTCGCCTTTATTAGATTGATAACTCCCTGCTCGGGGGCTTCTGGGGCAGGTGGGGGGCACACTCACTGCTCATTTATAGGGAGGGGTAGTTTGGGGGGGAATTTTATAGTGGTGCAGTACGTGGCATTGCTGCCCTATATTGAACTGAACATAAAATGGTTCCATAGGGGCCCGAGGGGCCTGTGTGTTTGTAGCTGCAGGTGAACAAAGACCCCTTTGCTCCGATGGTTATTATGTAACTTGTATTTGCCCCAGAGCAGGCAGAAATCCCATGCCTAATTGCCTTGGGTGGGGGGAGATCCTTCCAAAGGGGTATCATGGCCCATACAGGGCCTCTAAGAACCACAGATCACGGTACCAGTGTTTGGACTCTCATCCTCCAAAAGGTCCTCTGTCTGGGACCCCCAACTGCCCTGGGGGGTGTTGCCAAGTGGGGGTGTGGAGTGGTTACCCGGGGTCAGACCTTAATGTTCCTATAAGGGCAGTGACGTGACATTTGGTGGCAGCGGTGGGATCATTCTGCCAGAACCCCCCTTCCCTTATACTGTTATTTTCACCCCCACTTCATACTGTACCCCCCCACTTCATACTGTATCCCCTCCTTTATATTGCACCCTCCCTTATACTGTATCCCCCCCACTTCATACTGTATCCCCCCCACTTCATACTGTACCCCCTCCTTGTATATTGCCCCTCCCCCTGTTATACTGGTATCCCCCCACTTCTATTGTACCCCCCACTTTCATACTGTACCCCCCTCCATTATATTGCACCCTCCCGCCTAATATACTGTATCCCCCCACTTCATAACTGATTCACCCCCACTTCATACGTATCCCCCTCCTGATATTGCACCCTCCCCCTATACTGTATCCCCCCCACTCATACTGTATTCGCCCCCCACTTTCATACTGTATCCCCCCACTTCATACGTGTATCCCCCCCACTTCATACTTGTACCCCCCACGTTCATACTGTTACCCCTCCTTATATTGCACCCTCCCCCTATACTGTACCCCCCCACATCATCTGTAGTCCCCCCCACTTCATACTGTACCCCCCTCCTTATATTGCACCCTCCCCCTTATACTGTATCCCCCCACTTCATACTGTACCCCCCACTTCATACTGTACCCCCCTCCTTATATTGCACCCTCCCCCTTATACTGTATCCCCCCACTTCATACTGTATCCCCCTCCTTATATTGCACCCTCCCCCTTATACTGTATCCCCCCCACTTCATACTGTACCCCCCCACTTCATACTGTACCCCCTCCTTATATTGCACCCTCCCCCTTATACTGTATCCCCCCATGTTCTGCCTGGCACCAATCCGTATGTGCCCAGTGATGGGGGGCTGTTTAACTCTACATGTGCAGGTGCCTGGGCATCAACTAATCTGGCAAAAGCCCTGAGCCGTGGCAATTGTGGCCAATCCAATCTCCCCAGTACTTACCTGGGGGTGAGGTTCCTGTCTGACCATGGGAAAGAGAGCAGCCCATGTGATACTGCACCCCCCCACCTCATACTGCACCCCCCTCCTTATATTGCACCCCCCACCTTATACTGCACCCCCCCACCTCATACTGCACCCCCCTCCTTATATTGCACCCCCCACCTTATACTGCACCCCCCCACCTCATACTGCACCCCCCTCCTTATATTGCACCCCCCACCTTTTACTGCATCCCCCCACCTCATACTGCACCCCCCCACCTCATACTGCACCCCCCTCCTTATATTGCACCCCCCACCTTATACTGCATCCCCCACCTCATACTGCACCCCTCCTTATATTGCACCCCCCACCTCATACTGCACCCCCTCCTTATACTGCACCCCCCTCCTTATACTGCATCCCCCCACCTCATACTGCACCCCCTCCTTATATTGCACCCCCCACCTTATACTGCATCCCCCACCTCATACTGCACCCCCTCCTTATATTGCACCCCCCACCTTATACTGCATCCCCCCACCTCATACTGCACCCCCCTCCTTATATTGCACCCCCCACCTTATACTGCATCCCCCCACCTCATACTGCACCCCCTCCTTATACTGCATCCCCCCACCTCATACTGCACCCCCTCCTTATACTGCACCCCCTCCTTATACTGCATCCCCCCACCTCATACTGCACCCCCTCCTTATATTGCACCCCCACCTTATACTGCATCCCCCCACCTCATACTGCACCCCCCTCCTTATACTGCATCCCCCACCTCATACTGCACCCCCCCTCCTTATACTGCATCCCCCCACCTCATACTGCACCCCCTCCTTATATTGCACCCCCCATGTTATACTGCACCCCCCTCCTTATATTGCACCCCCCCTCCTTATACTGCACCCCCCACCTTATTTTGCACCCCTCCAGCTTTTATATGTTACAAAGGGAATGAGATGAAAGAGTTGGGCGAGATATTGGCACCAGTTGCCACGGGCAGGTTAATGAGCGGGTAAGTGCCCCGGCAGGCTGGGCAGGTTAATGAGCGGGTAAGTGCCCCGGCAGGCTGGGCAGGTTAATGAGCGGGTAAGTGCCCCGGCAGGCTGGATAGGTTAATGAGCGGGTAAGTGCCCCGGCAGGCTGGGCAGGTTAATGAGCGGGTAAGTGCCCCGGCAGGCTGGGCAGGTTAATGAGCGGGTAAGTGCCCCGGCAGGCTGGGCAGGTTAATGAGCGGGTAAGTGCCCCGGCAGGCTGGGCAGGTTAATGAGCGGGTAAGTGCCCCGGCAGGCTGGGCAGGTTAATGAGCGGGTAAGTGCCCCGGCAGGCTGGGCAGGTTAATGAGCGGGTAAGTGCCCCTGCAGGCTGGGCAGGTTAATGAGCGGGTAAGTGCCCCGGCAGGCTGGATAGGTTAATGAGCGGGTAAGTGCCCCGGCAGGCTGGATAGGTTAATGAGCGGGTAAGTGCCCCGGCACAGGGTGAGTGGGAGTTCAGCGCTGGATGACAGGGAATTTATTAGCGGAATCTGTTTATCTGGCGCCGGCTGGGCATTAGCCATTCTGTCTGAGCATCTGCTGTGCCCCCGGGCACCCACTGGCACGTGTGCAGGGAGATAAGCAGCTGGGCAGCTCCGACTGTGGGTGCCCTCTGGGTGCCAGCTGGTACCAAAGCCTTCTCTCCGAGAAACGGAGGGGTTAAACTCCACCAGTAACTGCATTAACCCTTACCAGGTAGGGCAGCTGGGGCAGTGTAAAGCCTTATGTGCCCCCTGGCACCAATCTGTATGTGCCCAGAGATGGGGGCTGTTTAACTCTACATGTCCTGGTGAGGTGACTTACCCAGGTGGGGGGAGTTCCTGTCTGACCATGGGAAAGAGAGCAGCCCAGGAGCAGGAAGTACAGAGAATCAGAGCTCTGTACCTGGGTAAGTACTGGGGGGAGATTGGATTCACTTACCCAGGGGGGGGGTTCCTGCCTGACCATGGGAAAGAGAGCAGCCCAGGAGCAGGAAGTACAGAGAATCAGAGCTCTGTACCTGGGTAAGTACTGGGGGGAGATTGGATTCACTTACCCAGGGGGAGGTTCCTGTCTGACCATGGGAAAGAGAGCAGCCCAGGAGCAGGAAGTACAGAGAATCAGAGCTCTGTACCTGGGTAGGTACTGGGGGGAGATTGGATTCACTTACCCAGGGGGGGGGGTTCCTGTCTGACCATGGGAAAGAGAGCAGCCCAGGAGCAGGAAGTACAGAGAATCAGAGCTCTGTACCTGGGTAAGTACTGGGGGGAGATTGGATTCACTTACCCAGGGGGGAGGTTCCTGCCTGACCATGGGAAAGAGAGCAGCCCAGGAGCAGGAAGTACAGAGAATCAGAGCTCTGTACCTGGGTAAGTACTGGGGGGAGATTGGATTCACTTACCCAGGGGGGGGGTTCCTGCCTGACCATGGGAAGAGAGCAGCCCAGGAGCAGGAAGTACAGAGAATCAGAGCTCTGTACCTGGGTAAGTACTGGGGGGAGATTGGATTCACTTACCCAGGGGAGGTTCCTGTCTGACCATGGGAAAGAGAGCAGCCCAGGAGCAGGAAGTACAGAGAATCAGAGCTCTGTACCTGGGTAAGTACTGGGGGAGATTGGATTCACTTACCCAGGGGGAGGTTCCTGTCTGACCATGGGAAAGAGAGCAGCCCAGGAGCAGGAAGTACAGAGAATCAGAGCTCTGTACCTGGGTAAGTACTGGGGGAGATTGGATTCACTTACCCAGGGGGAGGTTCCTGCCTGACCATGGGAAAGAGAGCAGCCCAGGAGCAGGAAGTACAGAGAATCAGAGCTCTGTACCTGGGTAAGTACTGGGGGGAGATTGGATTCACTTACCCAGGGGGGGGTTCCTGCCTGACCATGGAAAGAGAGCAGCCCAGGAGCAGGAAGTACAGAGAATCAGAGCTCTGTACCTGGGTAAGTACTGGGGGGAGATTGGATTCACTTACCCAGGGGGAGGTTCCTGTCTGACCATGGGAAAGAGAGCAGCCCAGGAGCAGGAAGTACAGAGAATCAGAGCTCTGTACCTGGGTAAGTACTGGGGGAGATTGGATTCACTTACCCAGGGGGAGGTTCCTGTCTGACCATGGGAAAGAGAGCAGCCCAGGAGCAGGAAGTACAGAGAATCAGAGCTCTGTACCTGGGTAAGTACTGGGGGGAGATTGGATTCACTTACCCAGGGGGGGTTCCTGCCTGACCATGGGAAAGAGAGCAGCCCAGGAGCAGGAAGTACAGAGAATCAGAGCTCTGTACCTGGGTAAGTACTGGGGGGAGATTGGATTCACTTACCCAGGGGGAGGTTCCTGCCTGACCATGGGAAAGAGAGCAGCCCAGGAGCAGGAAGTACAGAGAATCAGAGCTCTGTACCTGGGTAAGTACTGGGGGGAGATTGGATTCACTTACCCAGGGGGGGTTCCTGTCTGACCATGGGAAAGAGAGCAGCCCAGGAGCAGGAAGTACAGAGAATCAGAGCTCTGTACCTGGGTAAGTACTGGGGGGAGATTGGATTCACTTACCCAGGGGGGGGTTCCTGCCTGACCATGGGAAAGAGAGCAGCCCAGGAGCAGGAAGTACAGGGAATCAGAGCTGTTCAGTAGAAGTTTTTGCTGGCAATGCATTGTGGGAAATGGTGGGGGCCAAGTTAATGTCGGACACAGGGTATAAGTTTAGTGATTAAACATTTTGCTGAAAGATTTCCCCCCGGGGCAGTTCTGGCCCCAGGAAGCCTCTCAGTGCTGTGAGTGACATGCCCCCGGGCCACAGAGCTGACAATCAGACCCACAGTGAGTCTCTATGCGGAGGAGCCGGGAAGCTCTGCTCTCATTTCTCTCATTTGCTCCAATCAGGCGCCAGGGAAGGAGCCAATCCAACCAATTGCCCCGCGGGGCCCAAATGGCTCCTTTATTCTCAGCTCATTAAACTTGTGACTGTCCCTGAGGGGCAAATTAGTCCGGGGGCAGCGAGACGGCGGCTCAGCAACTGCCCCACAGCCAGACATTAACCCCTTGTGTGCTGAACTCCAACTCCCAGCAGCCTCTCTGCTCCCCCAGTCCCACAGCCCCTCCCCCTCTGTATATAAACTCTCTGTATATAGGGGGAGGTGCCTAAACACTCTGTATATAAGGGGAGGTGCCTAAATGCTCTGTATATAAGGGGAGGTGCCTAAACACTCTGTATATAAGGGGAGGTGCCTAAACGCTCTGTATATAAGGGGAGGTGCCTAAACACTCTGTATATAAGGGGCGGTGCCTAAACACTCTGTATATAAGGGGAGGTGCCTAAACACTCTGTATATAAGGGGAGGTGCCTAAACACTCTGTATATAAGGGGCGGTGCCTAAACACTCTGTATATAAGGGGCGGTGCCTAAACACTCTGTATATAAGGGGCGGTGCCTAAACACTCTGTATATAAGGGGCGGTGCCTAAACGCTCTGTATATAAGGGGAGGTGCCTAAACGCTCTGTATATAAGGGGAGGTGCCTAAACGCTCTGTATATAAGGGGAGGTGCCTAAACGCTATGTATATAAGGGGCGGTGCCTAAACGCTCTGTATATAAGGGGCGGTGCCTAAACACTCTGTATATAAGGGGCGGTGCCTAAACGCTCTGTATATAAGGGGCGGTGCCTAAACACTCTGTATATAAGGGGAGGTGCCTAAACGCTCTGTATATAAGGGGAGGTGCCTAAACGCTCTGTATATAAGGGGAGGCGCCTAAACACTCTGTATATAAGGGGCGGTGCCTAAACACTCTGTATATAAGGGGCGGTGCCTAAACACTCTGTATATAAGGGACGGTGCCTAAACGCTCTGTATATAAGGGGAGGCGCCTAAACGCTCTGTATATAAGGGGAGGTGCCTAAACACTCGGTATATAAGGGGAGGTGCCTAAACACTCGGTATATAAGGGACGGTGCCTAAACGCTCTGTATATAAGGGGAGGTGCCTAAACGCTCTGTATATAAGGGGAGGTGCCTAAACACTCTGTATATAAGGGGAGGTGCCTAAACACTCTGTATATAAGGGGAGGTGCCTAAACACTCTGTATATAAGGGGAGGTGCCTAAACACTCTGTATATAAGGGGCGGTGCCTAAACGCTCTGTATATAAGGGGCGGTGCCTAAACGCTCTGTATATAAGGGGCGGTGCCTAAACGCTCTGTATATAAGGGGCGGTGCCTAAACGCTCTGTATATAAGGGGCGGTGCCTAAACACTCTGTATATAAGGGGAGGTGCCTAAACACTCTGTATATAAGGGGAGGTGCCTAAACACTCTGTATATAAGGGGAGGTGCCTAAACACTCTGTATATAAGGGGAGGTGCCTAAACACTCTGTATATAAGGGGAGGTGCCTAAACACTCTGTATATAAGGGGAGGTGCCTAAACACTCTGTATATAAGGGGAGGTGCCTAAACACTCTGTATATAAGGGGAGGTGCCTAAACACTCTGTATATAAGGGGAGGTGCCTAAACACTCTGTATATAAGGGGCGGTGCCTAAACACTCTGTATATAAGGGGAGGTGCCTAAACACTCTGTATATAAGGGGCGGTGCCTAAACACTCTGTATATAAGGGGCGGTGCCTAAACGCTCTGTATATAAGGGGAGGTGCCTAAACGCTCTGTATATAAGGGGCGGTGGCTAAACACTCTGTATATAAGGGGCGGTGCCTAAACGCTCTGTATATAAGGGGCGGTGCCTAAACGCTCTGTATATAAGGGGCGGTGCCTAAACACTCGGTATATAAGGGGCGGTGCCTAAACGCTCTGTATATAAGGGGCGGTGCCTAAACGCTCTGTATATAAGGGGCGGTGCCTAAACGCTCTGTATATAAGGGGCGGCGGCTAAACGCTCTGTATATAAGGGGAGGCGCCTAAACGCTCTGTATATAAGGGGAGGCGCCTAAACGCTCTGTATATAAGGGGAGGTGCCTAAACGCTCTGTATATAAGGGGAGGTGCCTAAACGCTCTGTATATAAGGGGAGGTGCCTAAACGCTCTGTATATAAGGGGAGGCGCCTAAACGCTCTGTATATAAGGGGAGGTGCCTAAACGCTCTGTATATAAGGGGCGGTGCCTAAACGCTCTGTATATAAGGGGCGGTGCCTAAACGCTCTGTATATAAGGGGCGGTGCCTAAACACTCTGTATATAAGGGGAGGTGCCTAAACACTCTGTATATAAGGGGAGGTGCCTAAACACTCTGTATATAAGGGGAGGTGCCTAAACACTCTGTATATAAGGGGAGGTGCCTAAACGCTCTGTATATAAGGGGAGGTGCCTAAACACTCTGTATATAAGGGGCGGTGCCTAAACGCTCTGTATATAAGGGGCGGTGCCTAAACGCTCTGTATATAAGGGGCGGTGCCTAAACGCTCTGTATATAAGGGGAGGTGCCTAAACGCTCTGTATATAAGGGGCGGTTCCTAAACGCTCTGTATAGAAGGGAATAAATATTTCATTAAATTTGATTGGAATTTATCCAAAGAGGAATTCCGTGATATTTCAGACAAAGCCAATGACACAAATGGGGAAAGATTTCACTTACAAAGCAGAATGTAAAGGGTTAATCTGGCTGGGTTGATTCTGTAACATTAGGACCCCCCAAGGGCCCCTCCTCTCTGGCCCCGGCCCAGTACTGACCCCCCCAGGTGTAATGGGGTAATAGAGCCTGATTCCCTCCTGCAGGGGCTGCTGGGAGTTGGGGAGCCAATGGGAGAGCCCATCAGTGCCGCTGGGAAGAGGAGGAAATTAAGATGTAATTAGCGGGAGGAATTAAAGCAGCTCGTTACATTGCTCATTAACCAAACACAAAAGATCCTCCAAATGCCCCTGGGGGAGTTCTGACCGGGGCAGATTGTGATTTGCTATTCCCACCAGTCAGCAGTCAGTTACAGGGCAACTTGGCAGAGAGAAACTCCCCCCCCCCCCTCCTGCACTCGATCCGCCGCCTGGTCTCTCCCATCATTCCCTTGCCCATATTGTGCCCCAGTCATGCCCGGGGCAGTGCCAGGCAATAGCAGCAATGGGGGGGCTGGGGTTTGTGCCTCTGGGTACTGGGAATGCCAGGGGGGGGGCTGTAAGGTGCCACAGACAGTCACTATTTATTGGGCTGGGGGGGCTGTTTGTGCCTCTGGGTACTGGGAATGCCAGGGGGCTGTAAGGTGCCACAGACAGTCACTATTTATTGGGCTGGGGGGGGGCTGTTTGTGCCTCTGGGTACTGGGAATGCCAGGGGGGCTGTAAGGTGCCACAGACAGTCACTATTTATTGGCTGGGGGGCTGTTTGTGCCTCTGGGTACTGGGAATGCCAGGGGGCTGTAAGGTGCCACAGACAGTCACTATTTATTGGGCTGGGGGGGCTGTTTGTGCCTCTGGGTACTGGGAATGCCAGGGGGGCTGTAAGGTGCCACAGACAGTCACTATTTATTGGGCTGGGGGGGCTATGCTGATGGTGAGATCCCCTTTCCTCCCCACCCCCAATGTATCACTCATTCCCCCTCTCTGGGTAGGGAACCCCATAACCTGACTGCCCTTACAGTAAGGAACCCCTTCCTATGCTGATGGTGAGATCCCCTTTCCCCCCACCCCCAATGTATCACTCATTCCCCCTCTCTGGGTAGGGAACCCCATAACCTGACTGTCCTTACAGTAAGGAACCCCTTCCTATGCTGATGGCTAGATCCCCTTTCCTCCCCACCCCCAATGTATCACTCATTCCCCCTCTCTGGGTAGGGAACCCCATAACCTGACTGCCCTTACAGTAAGGAACCCCTTCCTATGCTGATGGTGAGATCTCCTTCCCTCCCCCCCAATGTATCACTCATTCCCCCTCTCTGGGTAGGGAATCCCATAACCTGACTGCCCTTACAGTAAGGAACCCCTTCCTATGCTGATGGTGAGATCCCCTTTCCTCCCCACCCCCAATGTATCACTCATTCCCCCTCTCTGGGTAGGGAACCCCATAACCTGACTGCCCTTACAGTAAGGAACCCCTTCCTATGCTGATGGTGAGATCCCCTTTCCTCCCCACCCCCAATGTATCACTCATTCCCCCTCTCTGGGTAGGGAATCCCATAACCTGACTGCCCTTACAGTAAGGAACCCCTTCCTATGCTGATGGTGAGATCTCCCCACCACTGCTATTAAGGTTTTGGGGTTCTGGGTCACACACAGTTACAGTATTTGTTCCGTCTCTAGGGGACATTCTATTGGCTCCTCTCGTTCAGTGTAAATATAGCACAGGGGGAGTGTATGAGCGGTATCAGTCCCTGTGCCCCCCAGGCCGCTGTGTAGTGATTATGGGGGCGCAGAGATTGAGGCGCAGTAATGACACAATATCACTTCCCCGAGTCCTTTAATGGTTAATCAATACTTTTCTATTCCAGAGGAAAATACCATAAGGACTGCCCCCCGGCCCCCCCGGCGCCCCCCGCAGCAAACACGGCATTTCTCTGCTATTGACTTTCCCTTCAGACTCAGGGGCCGAGATTCTCCCCACGGGTGGGGGCAAATTGGAAAGGAAAATAAATGAAAAGCCTCTGAACATAAAGGGGAAATATTCCTGTAATGGAGTAAATAAAATCTGATATGGGGGGGGGATTGGGGGTTTTGTGCCACATTAACGCACATTGTGTCACATGATAGGGGAGCGATAACTGAAATAAATGCTGATGGTTGCTAGGGTTTGTGGGACCATAGCAACCTATTTATATTCCAAACCCAAATATTTAATGGCAACAAAATATCTTAGAAACCTTTGTCTCATCCAGAGAAATGAACATTTCCAGGTGAATTTTCCCTTTAGAATCCAACAGTACATTAACTACACCTAGTGGCAGAGGGTGGAACTGCGGCCTGAGTGCAGAATGGGGGCAATAGGGGGGCAATATGTATAAATTAGTAGATACCCTGCACCCTACAGTCTGACGCAAGAATCCTACCCCATTGTACAGCCTGGGCCCCTGGGAGCCCCACTGATACAGTCATGTGACCGCCCAGGATTAATATTATTGTGACACATATACCGCGGCGCAGTACAACATGAGGGTAATTAGATCCCATATGGGCTCCTGCTCTCTGAGACTTTTATTTAGAATGGGGGGGGGGGAGTAGTGTTTTGGGGGAGACATCAATGACAGGGGTGTCATTGCCATAGAAACCAAATCTCATTGCATTACACTATAAAGCAGCGCCGACCCAATGGGATCTCATGGTTCCAGGTCAGATAATGAGCAGCACCCCCCTCCTCTATCTGCCCCCAGGAACAGGGGGACATTGCAATCCTGCTGTGGTGCTGCCACACAGTGGCGCAATATGGAACTGCAGTTATTTCTCTATTGGAAGCAAATTGTAGCTCTTGATTTTGGATTCATTGATATCCATGGGGGGCGGTAACCCCCCCAAGTTCTCCCCACAAGATGGGGATGATGGGGGACCCTCAGTTCCCATAATGATGTTTAGGGTCACAGCAAGTGCTCAATGTGGGTCTCTCTCTCCTGATAACACTGCGGCACTCTCTGTGCCAGGCTGCTGTCTCTTTGTTTGTTTTCAGCCAGAGAATGACCCCCAGCCAGGTCACATGATGCTGTGTGTGTGGGATCTGCCCTGCTGTGGGCACGGGGGGCACTGCCAGTAGTGGTGTCACTATACAGGAGCCTGGGGGCAGGGGGCACTGACTCCCACCCTGGCACTGACTCCCACCCTGGCACTGACTCCCACCCTGGCACTGACACCCACCCTGGCACTGACTCCCACCCTGGCACTGACTCCCACCCTGGCACTGACTCCCACCCTGGCACTGACTCCCATCCTGGCACCCACTCCCACCCTTGCACTGACTCCCACCCTGGCACCCACTCCCACCCTGGCACTGACTCCCACCCTGGCACTGACTCCCACCCTTGCACCCACTCCCACCCTGGCACCCACTCCCACCCTGGCACCGACTCCCACCCTGGTACTGACTCCCACCCTTGCACTGACTCCCACCCTGGCACCCACTCCCACCCTGGCACTGACTCCCACCCTGGTACTGACTCCCACCCTGGTACTGACTCCCACCCTTGCACTGACTCCCACCCTGGCACTGACTCCCACCCTTGCACTGACTCCCACCCTGGCACTGACTCCCACCCTGGTACTGACTCCCACCCTTGCACTGACTCCCACCCTGGCACCACTCCCACCCTGGCACTGACTCCCACCCTGGTACTGACTCCCACCCTTGCACCCACTCCCACCCTGGCACTGACTCCCACCCTGGCACCCACTCCCACCCTGACACCCACTCCCACCCTGGCACCCACTCCCACCCTGACACCCACTCCCACCCTGGCACCGACTCCCACCCTGGCACCCACTCCCACCGTGACACCCACTCCCACCCTGACACCCACTCCCACCCTGGGACCCACTCCCACCCTGACACCCACTCCCACCCTGGCACCCACTCCCACCCTGGCACTGACTCCCACCCTGGCACTGACTCCCACCCTGGCACCCACTCCCACCCTGACACCCACTCCCACCCTGGCACCGACTCCCACCCTGGCACCCACTCCCACCCTGACACCCACTCCCACCCTGGCACTGACTCCCACCCTGGCACTGACTCCCACCCTGGCACCGACTCCCACCCTGGCACCCACTCCCACCCTGGCACTGACTCCCACCCTGGCACTGACTCCCACCCTGACACTGACTCCCACCCTGGCACTGACTCCCACCCTGGCACCCACTCCCACCCTGGCACTGACTCCCACCCTGACACCGACTCCCACCCTGGCACCCACTCCCACCCTGGCACTGACTCCCACCCTGATGCCCACTCCCACCCTGACGCCCACTCCCACCCTGGCACCCACTGCCACCCTGGCACTGACTCCCACCCTGACACTGACTCCCACCCTGGCACCCACTCCCACCCTGGCACTGACTCCCACCCTGACGCCCACTCCCACCCTGGCACCCACTCCCACCCTGGCACCGACTCCCACTCTGGCACCCACTCCCACACTGATGCCCACTCCCACCCTGATGCCCACTCCCACCCTGGCACCCACACCCACCCTGGCACCGACTCCCACCCTAGCACCCACTCCCACCCTAGCACCCACTCCCACCCTGGCACCCACTCCCACCCTGGCACCGACTCCCACTCTGGCACCCACTCCCACACTGATGCCCACTCCCACCCTGACGCCCACTCCCACCCTGGCACCCACACCCACCCTAGCACCCACTCCCACCCTAGCACCCACTCCCACCCTGGCACTGACTCCCACCCTGGCACTGACTTCCACCCTGGCACCGACTCCCACCCTGGCACCCACTCCCACCCTGACACCCACTCCCACCCTAGCACCCACTCCCACCCTAGCACCCACTCCCACCCTAGCACCGACTCCCACCCTAGCACCGACTCCCACCCTGGCACAGAGACACTTGGTTCCTCACACACAGTGGTGCGGGCCGTGGGCAGAGGGTGATTTTTGGGGGTAATTACAGCTCTATACCCTATTCATCCCAGCACATACAGGGCAGTGCCACCCTAATACAAATGCCCAGTGTCTCCGTGCAGTTACCATACAGAGTTGGTGCCCAGAATACCCGGCAGTGTAACTATGGTCCAATAAAGAACCCCCAGAACCCCCACACTGAGATACAAGGGTTAATAAAGGGCAAGTTCACCTTCATTGCTCAAACTCTACATAACCTGCCAAATTTTGCAAAATGGGTGTGGTGTTTAGGGGGTGTGGTCACCAAAGGGAGACTATTGGGTGGGAGCTGAACAAGAGGGGCGGAGCTACGTATGTACATAGGCTCAAATTCTAATACCACAGGGGTAGGGGGCAAATCTGCCACCGATGTCATGTAATTCATTCTGCTCTCTGGGAGCTGTAGGTACAATGTCTGTTGCCCCCAGAGCACAGTGCCCCCCAGGGGTTGGTTGGGGCAAAGGAAAATGCGACCCAAAGACCCAATATTTTATTTTATTGATGTGATCCAAATCCGCCACTAGGTGTCAGTGTTGCTTAAGGAAAGATTCTCACAAGCGAATACTGGGAATTTATTTCAAATGTGAATTCCGTCGCTCTCTGTCTGTCTGTCTGTCTGTCTGTCTGTCCGTCTGTCCGTCCGTCTGTCTGTCCGTCCGTCTGTCTGTCTGTCTGTCTGTCTCTCTGATCGCGGGAGGTTCCAGAAGTTGTTGGGATTCAGGAACTCCTGCAGGTTCTGTGTAGGTTCTATGTGGGTTTCAGGCAGTGCCAGGTGGGTTCTGAGCCAGTTGGAGGCCAAGTTGGGGGAGTCCCAGCTTCTGGGGGGCCCTGTTAGTAAGACTGGCACCAAGAGTCACTTTACCAACCAGGTAGTGGGGCATTAGGGCAGGGGGGGGCCTGGGGCAGGGAGGGGCATTAGGGCAGGGAGGAGCATTAGGGCAGGGAGGGGCATTAGGGCAGGGGGGGCCTGGGCAGGGAGGGGCATTAGGGCAGGGAGGAGCATTAGGGCAGGGAGGGGCATTAGGGCAGGGAGGGGCATGGGGCAGGGAGGGGCATTAGGGCAGGGAGGGGCATTAGGGCAGGGAGGGGCATGGGGCAGGGAGGGGCATTAGGGCAGGGGGGCCTGGGGCAGGGAGGGGCATTAGGGCAGGGAGGGGCATTAGGGCAGGGAGGGGCATGGGGCAGGGAGGGGCATTAGGGCAGGGAGGGGCATTAGGGCAGGAGGGGCATTAGGGCAGGGAGGGGCATGGGGCAGGGAGGGGCATTAGGGCAGGGAGGGGCATGGGGCAGGGAGGGGCATGGGGCAGGGAGGGCATTAGGGCAGGGAGGGGCAGGGGGCAGGGAGGGGCATGGGGCAGGGAGGGGCATTAGGGCAGGGAGGGGTATGGGGCAGGGAGGGGCATTAGGGCAGGGAGGGGCATTAGGGAAGGGAGGGGCATTAGGGAAGGGAGGGGCATGGGGCAGGGAGGGGCTTTAGGGCAGGGAGGGGCATTAGGGAAGGGAGGGGCATGGGGCAGGAGGGGCATTAGGGCAGGGAGGGGCATTAGGGCAGGGAGGGGCATTAGGGCAGGGAGGGGCATTAGGGAAGGGAGGGGCATTAGGGCAGGGAGGGGCATTAGGGAAGGGAGGGGCATGGGGCAGGGAGGGGCATTAGGGCAGGGAGGGGCATTAGGGAAGGAGGGACATGGGGCAGGGAGGGGTATGGGGCAGGGAGGGGCATGGGGCAGGGAGGGGCATTAGGGAAGGGAGGGGCATGGGGCAGGGAGGGGCATTGGGGCAGGGAGGGGCATGGGGCAGGGAGGGGTATGGGGCAGGGAGGGGCATGGGGCAGGGAGGGCATGGGGCAGGGAGGGGCATGGGGCAGGGAGGGGCATGGGGCAGGGAGGGGTATGGGGCAGGAGGGCATTAGAGCAGGGAGGGGCATTGGGGCAGGGAGGGGCATTGGGGCAGGGAGGGGCATTGGGGCAGGGAGGGGCATTAGGGCAGGGGTACAGTGGGTACATGATGGAGCCAATGGGGGGGTAGTTACACGGGCGCTGTCCTGGCATCTCTGGGGCACAAGGTTTGGGCGGCGCCACTGTTTGCAGATCTGGGAAAAGAGAAGTAAAAGCTGGAGGGGAAGTCGCCGCCTCCTAATCCTCCGGCAATATCTGCCCCTCCCCGGGGCATCAGAACCAGAACTGCCCTTCTACTCACCAGCAAGGTCCGTAAGGTAGGTCTGTGCTCCAGCCCCCCGGGTATCACACCCCACGAAATAATCTGAGGGGGGCAGTGCCCAACCTGCAAAGGGGTTTCATGAGTATCACTCAGGTGTTATAAGGGATAATGTACCCCCTACTGTAAATGATAAGGATATTAGCAGTCACTGAGGGGTTCTGTGCCCCCCATATAAAGGCACAAGGCTGCAGGCTGAGTTATACAGGGAACTCTGAGTATCACTCATGTATTATAAGGGATAATGTACCCCCTACTGTAAATGATAAGGATATTAGCAGTCACTGAGGGGTTCTGTGCCCCCCCATATAAAGGCACAAGGCTGCAGGCTGAGTTATACAGGGAACTCTGAGTATCACTCATGTATTATAAGGGATAATGTACCCCCTACTGTAAATGATAAGGATATTAGCAGTCACTGAGGGGTTCTGTGCCCCCCATATAAAGGCACAAGGCTGCAGGCTGAATTATACAGGGAACTCTGAGTATCACTCATGTATTATAAGGGATAATGTACCCCCTACTGTAAATGATAAGGATATTAGCAGTCACTGAGGGGTTCTGTGCCCCCCATATAAAGGCACAAGGCTGCAGGCTGAGTTATACAGGGAACTCTGAGTATCACTCATGTATTATAAGGGATAATGTACCCCCTACTGTAAATGATAAGGATATTAGCAGTCACTGAGGGGTTCTGTGCCCATATAAAGGGGGGGGCAGTGAGTGCTGCACTGGGAGTCACATGGGGGGGCAGACAATGGAGGAGAGAGTGCAGTAGCAGTGAGTACTGTCTCTTTAAGTTACAGACAACACACACTGACATAGGAACGCGCTGTTTATAAGGATATAATTTAGTGTTTGGCCCCCAACTGCAGACTATCAGGATCCAGTGCAGTCGGCAGGTTCTGGTTCTGGCTGTATCGGTTTCTATGGCAGATGTTACCCGATATGATAATTCACTCTGATCTCAAGCTCCGCCTCCCGACAGCAGCCCAGAGCCCACTGAGCATGTGCGTGCCCTTACAAAGTAACAAGATGGCGCCCCCCTGTGACTGTAATTGGGCCTCTCAGCCCCTGGGCTTGTGCAACTACAAACTGCAGCATTTCTACCGATATTCTATTCTTCACTTTAGTTCCCCTTTAGCTGCTGCCCTGGGGTAACCCTGGCACATACACACCCTGGGGCAACTGGCACCTTCACACAGGTATTGCCCTGGCACATACACACCCTGGGGCAACTGGCACCTTCACACAGGTATTGCCCTGGCACATACACACCCTGGGGCAACTGGCACCTTCACACAGGTATTGCCCTGGCACATACACACCCTGGGGCAACTGGCACCTTCACACAGGTATTGCCCTGGCACATACACACCCTGGGGCAACTGGCACCTTCACACAGGTATTGCCCTGGCACATACACACCCTGGGGCAACTGGCACCTTCACACAGGTATTGCCCTGGCACATACACACCCTGGGGCAACTGGCACCTTCACACAGGTATTGCCCTGGCACATACACACCCTGGGGCAACTGGCACCTTCACACAGGTATTGCCCTGGCACATACACACCCTGGGGCAACTGGCACCTTCACACAGGTATTGCCCTGGCACATACACACCCTGGGGTTACTGACACCTTGACACAGGTATTGCCCTGGCACATACACACCCTGGGGCAACTGGCACCTTCACACAGGTATTGCCCTGGCACATACACACCCTGGGGCAACTGGCACCTTCACACAGGTATTGCCCTGGCACATACACACCCTGGGGTTACTGACACCTTGACACAGGTATTGCCCTGGCACATACACACCCTGGGGCAACTGGCACCTTCACACAGGTATTGCCCTGGCACATACACACCCTGGGGTTACTGACACCTTCACACAGGTATTGCCCTGGCACATACACACCCTGGGGCAACTGGCACCTTCACACAGGTATTGCCCTGGCACATACACACCCTGGGGCAACTGGCACCTTCACACAGGTATTGCCCTGGCACATACACACCCTGGGGTTACTGACACCTTGACACAGGTATTGCCCTGGCACATACACACCCTGGGGCAACTGGCACCAGTTTATCCACGAGGGGTTCGGAGGTGCCCACGTGCCCCTGTGCCAAAGGTATCTCTGGGGGTTTGGAGGTGCCCACGTGCCAAGGGTATCTCTGGGGGTTCGGAGGTGCCCACGTGCCAAGGGTATCTCTGGGGGTTCAGAGGTGCCCACGTGCCAAGGTTATCTCTGGGGGTTCGGAGGTGCCCACGTGCCCCTGTGCCAAAGGTATCTCTGGGGGTTCGGAGGTGCCCACATGCCAAGGGTATCTCTTGGGGTTCGGAGGTGCCCACGTGCCTAGGTTCCCTCTGGGGGTTCAGAGGTGCCCACGTGCCCCTGTGCCAAGGGTATCTCTTGGGGTTCAGAGGTGCCCACGTGCCAAGGTTATCGCTGGGGGTTCGGAGGTGCCCACGTGCCAAGGTTATCTCTGGGGATTCGGAGGTGCCCACGTGCCAAGGTTATCTCTGGGGGTTCGGAGGTGCCCACGTGCCAAGGGTATCTCTGGGGGTTCGGAGGTGCCCACGTGCCAAGGGTATCTCTGGGGGTTCGGAGGTGCCCACGTGCCAAGGTTATCTCTGGGGGTTCGGAGGTGCCCACGTGCCAAGGGTATCTCTGGGGGTTCGGAGGTGCCCACGTGCCAAGGTTATCTCTGGGGGTTCGGAGGTGCCCCTGTGCCAAGGGTATCTCTGGGGGTTCGGAGGTGCCAACGTGCCAAGGGTATCTCTGGGGGTTCGGAGGTGCCCACGTGCCAAGGTTATCTCTGGGGGTTCGGAGGTGCCCACGTGCCCCTGTGCCAAGGGTATCTCTGGGGGTTCGGAGGTGCCCACATGCCCCTGTGCCAAGGGTATCTCTGGGGGTTCGGAGGTGCCCACGTGCCAAGGTTATTCGGTATTTTACAGGGAGGAGATGGGAGCCGGAGGTTGGATCCTTGCGCTGCTCTTGGCAGGAGGTTGGTGCCAGGCTCGGTGCCAGTCAGATGTGTGTTTGGCACCAGATGGCAGAGATGGGCTTCCCGGGACCCCGGGGCGAGATGGGCGAGCGGGAGAGAAAGGAGAGCGAGGAAACCCAGGTGGGTACTTACACGACGCCCACTTACCTACAGGGCAGTACATTCACCCAGGGAAATTTACCCACGGGCAAAATATATGGGCAGTTAACTTACCCCCTACAGAAACTTACTATACACACTGTCCCCCAGTTACAGCCCCTCCCCCTGACACTATCTTGCCTTACTATACACACTGTCCCCCAGTTACAGCCCCTCCCCCTGACACTATCTTGCCTTACTATACACACTGTCCCCCAGTTACAGCCCCTCCCCCTGACACTATCTTGCCTTACTATACACACTGTCCCCCAGTTACAGCCCCTCCCCCTGGCACTATCTTGCCTTACTATACACACTGTCCCCCAGTTACAGCCCCTCCCCCTGACACTCTCTTGCCTTACTATACACACTGTCCCCCAGTTACAGCCCCTCCCCCTGACACTATCTTGCCTTACTATACACACTGTCCCCCAGTTACAGCCCCTCCCCTGACACTATCTTGCCTTACTATACACACTGTCCCCCAGTTACAGCCCCTCCCCCTGACACTATCTTGCCTTACTATACACACTGTCCCCCAGTTACAGCCCCTCCCCCTGACACTATCTTGCCTTACTATACACACTGTCCCCCAGTTACAGCCCCTCCCCCTGACACTATCTTGCCTTACTATACACACTGTCCCCCAGTTACAGCCCCTCCCCCTGACACTATCTTGCCTTACTATACACACTGTCCCCAGTTACAGCCCCTCCCCCTGACACTATCTTGCCTTACTATACACACTGCCCCCCAGTTAAAACCCCTCCCCCTGACACTATCTTGCCTTACTATACACACTGTCCCCCAGTTACAGCCCCTCCCCCTGACACTATCTTGCCTTACTATACACACTGTCCCCCAGTTACAGCCCCTCCCCCTGACACTATCTTGCCTTACTATACACACTGTCCCCCAGTTACAGCCCCTACCCCTGACACTATCTTGCCTTACTATACACACTGTCCCCCAGTTACAGCCCCTCCCCCTGACACTATCTTGCCTTACTATACACACTGTCCCCCAGTTACAGCCCCTCCCCCTGACACTATCTTGCCTTACTATACACACTGTCCCCCAGTTACAGCCCCTCCCCCTGACACTCTCTTGCCTTACTATACACACTGTCCCCCAGTTACAGCCCCTCCCCCTGACACTCTCTTGCCTTACTATACACACTGTCCCCCAGTTACAGCCCCTCCCCTGACACTCTCTTGCCTTACTATACACACTGTCCCCCAGTTACAGCCCCTCCCCTGACACTATCTTGCCTTACTATACACACTGTCCCCCAGTTACAGCCCCTCCCCCTGACACTATCTTGCCTTACTATACACACTGTCCCCCAGTTACAGCCCCTCCCCCTGACACTATCTTGCCTTACTATACACACTGTCCCCCAGTTACAGCCCCTCCCCCTGACACTATCTTGCCTTACTATACACACTGTCCCCCAGTTACAGCCCCTCCCCCTGACACTATCTTGCCTTACTATACACACTGTCCCCAGTTACAGCCCCTACCCCTGACACTATCTTGCCTTACTATACACACTGTCCCCCAGTTACAGCCCCTCCCCCTGACACTCTCTTGCCTTACTATACACACTGTCCCCCAGTTACAGCCCCTCCCCCTGACACTCTCTTGCCTTACTATACACACTGTCCCCCAGTTACAGCCCCTCCCCCTGACACTCTCTTGCCTTACTATACACACTGTCCCCCAGTTACAGCCCCTCCCCTGACACTCTCTTGCCTTACTATACACACTGTCCCCCAGTTACAGCCCCTCCCCCTGACACTATCTTGCCTTACTATACACACTGTCCCCCAGTTACAGCCCCTCCCCCTGACACTATCTTGCCTTACTATACACACTGTCCCCCAGTTACAGCCCCTACCCCTGACACTATCTTGCCTTACTATACACACTGTCCCCCAGTTACAGCCCCTCCCCCTGACACTCTCTTGCCTTACTATACACACTGTCCCCCAGTTACAGCCCCTCCCCCTGACACTCTCTTGCCTTACTATACACACTGTCCCCAGTTACAGCCCCTCCCCCTGACACTCTCTTGCCTTACTATACACACTGTCCCCAGTTACAGCCCCTCCCCCTGACACTCTCTTGCCTTACTATACACACTGTCCCACAGTTACAGCCCCTCCCCTGACACTATCTTGCCTTACTATACACACTGTCCCCAGTTACAGCCCCTCCCCCTGACACTCTCTTGCCTTACTATACACACTGTCCCCAGTTACAGCCCCTCCCCCTGACACTATCTTGCCTTACTATACACACTGTCCCCCAGTTACAGCCCCTCCCCCTGACACTATCTTGCCTTACTATACACACTGTCCCCCAGTTACAGCCCCTCCCCCTGACACTATCTTGCCTTACTATACACACTGTCCCCCAGTTACAGCCCCTCCCCCTGGCACTATCTTGCCTTACTATACACACTGTCCCACAGTTACAGCCCCTCCCCCTGACACCATCTTGCCTTACTATACACACTGTCCCCCAGTTACAGCCCCTCCCCCTGACACTCTCTTGCCTTACTATACACACTGTCCCCCAGTTACAGCCCCTCCCCCTGACACCATCTTGCCTTACTTAACCACTGTCCCCCCAGTTAGCACCCTCCCCCTGACACCATCTTGCTTACTATACACACTGTCCCCCAGTTACAGCCCCTCCCCTGACACTACTTGCTTACATACACACTGTCCCCCAGTTACAGCCCCCCCCTGACACTATCTTGCCTTACTATACACACTGTCCCCCAGTTACAGCCCCTCCCCCTGACACTCTCTTGCCTTACTATACACACTGTCCCGCTGTTGGTAGAACTGACTGAATATCATTTACATTTAGGGGTGCCCGGCAGGAACTCGGGGCTCACAGCAGCCAAGGGGGATGATGGGAATCCTGGACCCCCTGGGGAACCTGGGCCAATAGGATATAAAGGCCCACAAGGTCCCCCTGGCCCTCTGGGTGAAATGGGGCCAAAAGGAGCAAAGGGCCCAATGGCCAACCTGGCCAATCAGCGCCGCCCCGCCTTCTCCGCCATCAGCCCCCGTATCCAAGGCAACATGGTGCTATTTACTAAGCCCGTTACCAACATGGAAGGCGCCTACAGCGCCGCGGGCAAATACGTCTGCGCCGACCCGGGGTTCTACTACTTCACCTTCCAGGTGGTCTCAGCCGGGGACCTGTGTCTCTACATTGTGCGGAACGGAGCCAGGCTCCTCGGGTTCTGCGACACCAGCACCAAAGCCCAACAGCACCAAGTCAACTCCGGCGCCGCCGTCCTCAGTCTGCGCCATGGCGACCAGGTCTGGATCGAAACCGACGCCCACAGAAAGAACATCGCGACTTCCCCCGACACCACCAGCGTCTTCAGCGGCTTCTTGCTCTTCCCCCACTAACCGCTCCCAT
Organism: Xenopus tropicalis; assembly: GCF_000004195.4. Lineage (NCBI taxonomy): Eukaryota > Metazoa > Chordata > Amphibia > Anura > Pipidae > Xenopus > Xenopus tropicalis. Next base: position 40,037 of record NW_022279347.1, read on the forward strand.
TAATGCCCCGTGTGGGGCAGGTCCCCGGGGGGGGGGCAGCTGATTGTGATCATATCTGTATCGTTTGTGCCATTAAATCTAATTACTGGATCATGAGTTTGTATTTACTGATTGGCTGAAGGAGTGGGCGGGGGCAGCGGGGAAAGGGAAACTGCCCCTAGTGGCCACAGTGAGTGTAGCACATTGCCATGGGGGCAGTTTATTCCCAGGGGGCAGTTTATTCCCAGAGGGCAGTTTATTCCAGGGGGCAGTTTATTCCAGGGGGCAGTTTATTCCCAGGGGGCAGTTTATTCCCAGGGGGCAGTTTATTCCCAGGGGGCAGTTTATTCCCATGGGGCAGTTTATTCCAGGGGGCAGTTTATTCCCAAGAGGGCAGTTTATTCCAGGGGGCAGTTTTATTCCCAGGGGGCAGTTTATTCCCAGGGGGGCAGTTTATTCCCAGGGGGCAGTTTATTCCCAGGGGGCAGTTTATTCCAGGGGGCAGATTATTCCCAGGGGGCAGATTATTCCCAGGGGGCAGATTATTCCCAGGGGGCAGTTCTGTATCAGCAAAGTGACTGGCACTTTAACCACAGCCTGTGTCTCTGTATAATAACCAGTCGGTGCCTGAATCCCCATTGGCTTTGGGCACAGTGATTTGGTTATGTTTGGCCCCTATGTGGGAGGGGCATATGGTGCTGTCACTCTATGGTATATAAGGGATAGAATCAGCCTATGTGTAATTAACAATATAATTATAATAGCAAGGGGGAAAGCAAAGTCAGCCAATAAGGATTCAGCTAAAGTCTCTCCCCAAGCTCAAAGTGCCAGACAGGCCTGTGATTGGTTGGCCTGTATGCATGTAGGGAACAGGCAGAGACTAGAGCAAGCAGGCAGGGGAAAGAAGAATATTGGGAGTCGCTCCCTAAGCTCAGTGACATCAGCCAAGAGCAGACTGAGCATGTGCAGTAGTTGGGCAAAAGATGGAGAGCTACTGTGGGCATCTTCAGGGGCATGGGGCTTTATTTCTATAGAGCTTTGGGGGCTTTGGTCTGGTACAGGGGCTCAAACCCCACAGCTAAACATTTCTACCCATAGTCTTTTTTAGGCTTTAGTTTCCCTTTAAGGGAGAGGTATTTAGACTTTATACTTTCAAGCCCCCCCCCCCTTGTGTTTAGACTTATATAAACATTTACCCCTAGGATATTTTCTCCTGAATTCTATATACCCCCCCCTCATGTAAAAAGAGGTAATTTGATCAAATAGAAGCATATGCTCTGTATAAACAACCCCCCCTTCCCTGCAGCTCATTATAGGCAGGTCATTTGCTTTACTGTCTGCACCTCTGCAAACAGTGACTCGGCAGAACCAGGAAGTGAGGCAGGAATGTAAATGTAATTGCTACAGAAAGCAGCATTTGCTGAACTCCTGGTTGTTACATTTCAAACAATGTTGCAAAGGGCAGTCTCCCCCAGCGAGTCAGGTCTGTCAGGCTGCTGCCTTGTGTTACAGTGTTTCAGGGGTCGGTCTCCCCCAGCGAGTCAGGTCTGTCAGGCTGCTGCCTTGTGTTACACTGTTTCAGGGGTCAGTCTCCCCCAGTGAGTCAGGTCTGTCAGGCTGCTGCCTTGTGTTACAGTGTTTCAGGGGTCAGTCTCCCCCCAGCGAGTCAGGTCTGTCAGGCTGCTGCCTTGTGTTACAGTGTTTCAGGGGTCAGTCTCCCCAGCGAGTCAGGTCTGTCAGGCTGCTGCCTTGTGTTACACTGTTTCAGGGGTCAGTCTCCCCCAGTGAGTCAGGTCTGTCAGGCTGCTGCCTTGTGTTACAGTGTTTCAGGGGTCAGTCTCCCCCAGCGAGTCAGGTCTGTCAGGCTGCTGCCTTGTGTTACAGTGTTTCAGGGGTCAGTCTCCCCAGTGAGTCAGGTCTGTCAGGCTGCTGCTTGTGTTACACTGTTTCAGGGTCAGTCTCCCCCAGCGAGTCAGGTCTGTCAGGCTGCTGCCTTGTGTTACAGTGTTTAAGGGGTCAGTCTCCCCCAGCGAGTCAGGTCTGTCAGGCTGCTGCCCTGTGTTACAGTGTTTCAGGGGTCGGTCTCCCCAGCGAGTCAGGTCTGTCAGGCTGCTGCCTTGTGTTTACACTGTTTCAGGGATCAGTCTCCCCCAGCGAGTCAGGTCTGTCAGGCTGCTGCCTTGTGTTACACTGTTTCAGGGTCGGTCTCCCCCAGTCAGAGGGCAGGTCGTCAGCGAGTCAGGTCTGTCAGGCTGCTGCCTTGTGTTACACTGTTTCAGGGGTCAGTCTCCCCCAGCGAGTCAGGTCTGTCAGGCTGCTGCCTTGTGTTACACTGTTTCAGGGGTCAGTCTCCCCAGCGAGTCAGGTCTGTCAGGCTGCTGCCTTGTGTTACACTGTTTCAGGGGTCAGTCTCCCCCAGCGAGTCAGGTCTGTCAGGCTGCTGCCTTGTGTTACAGTGTTTCAGGGGTCAGTCTCCCCAGCGAGTCAGGTCTGTCAGGCTGCTGCCCTGTGTTAGTTTCAGGTCAGTCTCCCCCAGTGAGTCAGGTCTGTCAGCTGCTGCCTTGTGTTACAGTGTTTTCAGGGGTCAGTCTCCCAGCGAGTCAGGTCTGTCAGGCTGCTGCCTGTGTTACAGTGTTTCAGGGGTCAGTCTCCCCCAGCGAGTCAGGTCTGTCAGGCTGCTGCCTTGTGTTACACTGTTTCAGGGGTCAGTCTCCCCCAGCGAGTCAGGTCTGTCAGGCTGTTGCCTTGTGTTACACTGTTTCAGGGGTCAGTCTCCCCCAGCGAGTCAGGTCTGTCAGGCTGCTGCCTTGTGTTACACTGTTTCAGGGGTCAGTCTCCCCCAGCGAGTCAGGTCTGTCAGGCTGCTGCCCTGTGTTACACTGTTTCAGGGGTCAGTCTCCCCCAGCGAGTCAGGTCTGTCAGGCTGCTGCCTTGTGTTACAGTGTTTCAGGGGTCAGTCTCCCCCAGCGAGTCAGGTCTGTCAGGCTGCTGCCTTGTGTTACACTGTTTCAGGGGTCAGTCTCCCCAGCGAGTCAGGTCTGTCAGGCTGCTGCCTTGTGTTACAGTGTTTCAGGGTCAGTCCCCCCAGCGAGTCAGGTCTGTCAGGCTGCTGCCTTGTGTTACAGTGTTTCAGGGGTCAGTCTCCCCAGCGAGTCAGGTCTGTCAGGCTGCTGCCTTGTGTTACACTGTTTCAGGGGTCAGTCTCCCCAGCGAGTCAGGTCTGTCAGGCTGCTGCCTGTGTTACACTGTTTTCAGGGGTCAGTCTCCCCCAGCGAGTCAGGTCTGTCAGGCTGCTGCCTTGTGTTACAGTGTTTCAGGGGTCAGTCTCCCCCAGCGAGTCAGGTCTGTCAGGCTGCTGCCTTGTGTTACACTGTTTCAGGGGTCAGTCTCCCCCAGCGAGTCAGGTCTGTCAGGCTGCTGCCTTGTGTTACACTGTTTCAGGGGTCGTCTCCCCAGCGAGTCAGGTCTGTCAGGCTGCTGCCTTGTGTTACAGTGTTTCAGGGGTCGGTCTCCCCCAGCGAGTCAGGTCTGTCAGGCTGCTGCCTTGTGTTACACTGTTTCAGGGGTCAGTCTCCCCCAGCGAGTCAGGTCTGTCAGGCTGCTGCTTGTGTTACACTGTTTCAGGGTCAGTCTCCCCGAGTCAGGTCTGTCAGGCTGCTGCCTGTGTCAGGGAGTCTCCCAGCGAGTCAGGTCTGTCAGGCTGCTGCCTTGTGTTACACTGTTTCAGGGGTCAGTCTCCCCCAGCGAGTCAGGTCTGTCAGGCTGCTGCCTTGTGTTACAGTGTTTCAGGGGTCAGTCTCCCCAGCGAGTCAGGTCTGTCAGGCTGCTGCCTTTGTGTTACACTGTTTCAGGGGTCAGTCTCCCAGCGAGTCAGGTCTGTCAGGCTGCTGCCCTGTGTTACACTGTTTCAGGGGTCAGTCTCCCCCAGCGAGTCAGGTCTGTCAGGCTGCTGCTTGTGTTACAGTGTTTCAGGGGTCAGTCTCCCCCAGCGAGTCAGGTCTGTCAGGCTGCTGCTTGTGTTACAGTGTTTCAGGGGTCAGTCTCCCCAGCGAGTCAGGTCTGTCAGCTGCTGCCCTGTGTTACACTGTTTCAGGGGTCAGTCTCCCCAGCGAGTCAGGTCTGTCAGCTGCTGCCTTGTGTTACACTGTTTCAGGGGTCAGTCTCCCCAGCGAGTCAGGTCTGTCAGGCTGCTGCCCTGTGTTACACTGTTTCAGGGGTCAGTCTCCCCCAGAGTCAGGTCTGTCAGGCTGCTGCCTTGTGTTACACTGTTTCAGGGTCAGTCTCCCCCAGTGAGTCAGGTCTGTCAGGCTGCTGCCTTGTGTTACACTGTTTCAGGGGTCGGTCTCCCCAGCGAGTCAGGCCTGTCAGGCTGCTGCCTGTGTTACACTGTTTCAGGGGTCGGTCTCCCCCAGCGAGTCAGGTCTGTCAGGCTGCTGCCTTGTGTTACAGTGTTTCAGGGGTCGGTCTCCCCAGCGAGTCAGGTCTGTCAGGCTGCTGCCTTGTGTTACACTGTTTCAGGGGTCAGTCTCCCAGCGAGTCAGGTCTGTCAGGCTGCTGCCTTGTGTTACACTGTTTCAGGGGTCGGTCTCCCCCAGCGAGTCAGGTCTGTCAGGCTGCTGCCTTGTGTACAGTGTTTCAGGGGTCAGTCTCCCCCAGCGAGTCAGGTCTGTCAGGCTGCTCAGCTGGTCTGTGGCTGCTGTTGTGTACACTGTTTCAGGGGTCAGTCTCCCCCAGCGAGTCAGGTCTGTCAGGCTGCTGCCTTGTGTTACAGTGTTTCAGGGGTCAGTCTCCCCCAGCGAGTCAGGTCTGTCAGGCTGCTGCCTTGTGTTACACTGTTGTGATGGGGGTAACAGAGGGAGCTGAATCCTTATGGGTTGAGCTTCTCACAGATAGTAAAGAATCTACCAAGCTAATTGTAGGGGTATGCTATAGACCCCCTAATGTAAGCGAAGAGGAGGAGGCCCAGCTCCTGTTGCAAATAGAAAAGGCTGCTAGTTTGGGGCAAGTGATAATAATGGGGGATTTTAATTACCCTGATATTGACTGGGCAATAGTACTGCCAGGACAGTAAATGGGAACAAGTTTATAAAAACTTGCTGCACGACAACTTTATGTCACAGGTTGTTGAGGAGCCAACCAGGAACAATGCTATACTAGATCTAGTGATCTCTAATGGCCCAGAACGTATAGCAAATGTGCAAGTGGTTGAACCCCTGGGTAATAGTGACCATAATGTTATTTCATTTGATGTTTGGTGCAGGAAACAAATTACACGGGGGCAACAAAGACACTGAATTTTAGGAAGGCAATTTTAGCTCCTTAAGGGCAGCGCTTCAGGGCATAGATTGGGGCATTATGTTTTCTGATAAAAACACAGAGCAGAAATGGTTGTCATTAAAACTGATATTAAATCATTACTGTTCTCAATTCATTCCATTAATAAGAAAAAGTAGAAGTGTTAAGAATCACCCCATGTGGCTTAACTCTGAGGGAAAGAAGTTAATAGGGAGAAAAAGGAAAGCTTTTAAGAAATATAAGTCAGAGGGACAGTAGCTGCGTTTAATGAATATAAACACTATAACAAGTGTGTAAAACAGCAATCCGGAAGGCAAAGATAGAAAATGAGGAGCGCATCGCGGCCGAGGCCAAGACTAACCCCAAAAAGTTTTTTAAGTATATTAATAGTAAAAAGATGCAGGTTGAGGGTGTGGCCCCATTGAGTTATAATAACAATATGGTTACAGCGGATACAGAAAAGGCAGATGTGCTTAACCAGTTCTTTTCTTCTGTGTATACAGTAGGGGGAGCCAGTGGGACAAGTCCCACCCAATAGCTTCACTGTTGCCTCAGCTCCAACTACACAGTGGTTGGCACAGGATATGGTGCTTAAAGGGTTACACACGATAAATGTAAACAAGGCACCTGGGCCAGATGGAATACACCCTCGGGTACTGAGAGAGCTAGGGGCAGAATTGCAGTGGCCCTTGTTTCTGATATTCTCAGACCTCTCTTCATCAGGTATGGTACCTAGTGATTGAAAGAAGGCGAATGTCACTCCCATATTTAAAAAGGGAATAAGATCTCAGCCTGGCAATTATAGGCCTGTAAGTCTGACATCCGTGGTGGGCAAGTTATTTGAAGGCTTGTTAAGGGATCACATTCAAAATTATGTAGTGGAGAATGGCATTATGAGCAGTAATCAGCATGGCTTTATGAAGGACAGGTCATGTCAGACCAATTTAATTGCTTTTTATGATGAGGTAAGTAAGAAGCTGGACAGTGGGGATGCAGTAGATATCATCTATTTGGATTTTGCCAAAGCATTTGATACCGTTCCCCACAAACGACTGCTTTCTAAGCTAAGGTCTATTGGTCTTAGTGAAGTCGTTTGCACATGGATAGAAAACTGGCTACAGGATCGGGTACAGAGGGGGGTTGTTAATGGCACATTCTCTACTTGGAGTAAGGTTCTCAGTGGGGTCCCTCAGGGTTCTGTACTGGGTCCACTTTTGTTTAATTTGTTCATAAATGACTTAGGGGAGGGTATTATGAGTAATGTATCAGTGTTTGCAGATGACACAAAACTCTGCAGACCAGTCAATTCTATCCAGGATGTGACATCCCTGCAGCAGGATCTTGACCAACTGGCAATCTGGGCAGCTAAGTGGCAGATGAGATTTAATGTGGATAAATGTAAGGTCATGCACCTGGGATGTAAAAATATGCCCCCACTTATACCCTTAATGGGACTGCACTAGGCAAATCCATAATGGAGAAGGAGCTTGGAGTCCTTGTAGATAATAAACTTGGCTGTAGCAAGCAATGCCAGGCAGCAGCTGCAAGGGCAAACAAGGTTCTGAGCTGTATTAAAAGGGGTATAGATTCACGGGAGGAGGGGGTTATTTTTCCCCTTTACAGAGCACTGGTAAGGCCCCATCTAGAATATGCTGTTCAGTTTTGGTCTCCAGTGCTCAAACGGGACATTACTGAGTTAGAGAGGGTCCAGAGAAGGGCAACTAAGCTGGTAAAGGGAATGGAAAGTCTCGGTTATGGGGAAAGACTGGCCAAGTTGGGTCTGTTTACACTGGAGAAGAGGCGCTTAAGAGGTGACATGATAACTATGTATAAATATATAAGGGGATCATATAATAACCTCTCTAATGTTTTATTTACCAGTAGGTCCTTCCAACAGACACGAGGGCACCCACTCCGTTTAGAAGAAGGGAGGTTCCATTTAAACATTCGGAAAGGATTTTTTACAGTGAGAGCTGTGAAGTTGTGGAATTCCCTCCCCGAATCAGTCGTACTGGCTGATACATTATATAGCTTTAAGAAGGGGCTGGATGGATTCTTAGCAAGTGAGGGAATACAGGGGTATGGGGGATAGCTCTCAGTACAAGTGAGGGAATACAAGGTTATGGGAGATAGCTCTTAGTACAAGTTGATACAGGGACTGGTCCGATTGCCATCTTGGAGTCAGGAAGGAATTTTTTCCCCTCTGAGGCAAATTAGAGAGGCTTCAGATGGGGTTTTTTGCCTTCCTCTGGATCAACTTGTAGTTAGGCAGGTTAGGTATAGGCATTATGGTTGAACTTGATGGACGTATGTCTTTTTTCAACCCAACTTACTATGTTACTATGTTACTATGTTTCAGGGGTCGGTCTCCCCCAGCGAGTCAGGTCTGTCAGGCTGCTGCCTTGTGTTACACTGTTTCAGGGGTCGGTCTCCCCCAGCGAGTCAGGTCTGTCAGGCTGCTGCCTTGTGTTACACTGTTTCAGGGGTCGGTCTCCCCCAGCGAGTCAGGTCTGTCAGGCTGTTGCCTTGTGTTACACTGTTTCAGGGGTCAGTCTCCCCCAGCGAGTCAGGCCTGTCAGGCTGCTGCCTTGTGTTACACTGTTTCAGGAGTCAGTCTCCCCCAGCGAGTCAGGTCTGTCAGGCTGCTGCCTTGTGTTACACTGTTTCAGGGGTCGGTCTCCCCCAGCGAGTCAGGTCTGTCAGGCTGCTGCCCTGTGTTACACTGTTCAGGGGTCAGTCTCCCCAGTGAGTCAGGTCTGTCAGGCTGCTGCCTTGTGTTACAGTGTTCAGGGGTCAGTCTCCCCAGCGAGTCAGGTTCTGTCAGGGCTGCTGCCTTGTGTTACACTGTTTCAGGGTCAGTCTCCCCCAGTGAGTCAGGTCTGTCAGGCTGCTGCCTTGTGTTAACAGTGTTTTCAGGGGTCAGTCTCCCCCAGCGAGTCAGGTCTGTTCAGGCTGCTGCCTTGTGTTACAGTGTTTCAGGGGTCAGTCCCCCCAGCGAGTCAGTCTGTCAGGCTGCTGCCTTGTGTTACAGTGTTCGGGTCATCTCCCAGCGAGTTTCAGGCTGTCAGGCTGCTGCCTTGTGTTTACATGTTTCAGGGGTCAGTCTCCCCCAGCGAGTCAGGTCTGTCAGGCTGCTGCTTGTGTTACAGGTGTTTCAGGGTCGTCTCCCAGCGCAGTCAGTCTGTCAGGCTGCTGCCTTGTGTTACAGTGTTTCAGGGGTCGGTCTCCCCAGCGAGTCAGGTCTGTCAGGCTGCTGCCTTGTGTTTACAGTGTTTCAGGGGTCGGTCTCCCCCAGCGAGTCAGGTCTGTCGGCTGCTGCTTGTGTTTCACTGTTTAGGGTCTCTCCCCCAGCGAGTCAGGTGCTGTCAGGCTGCTGCCCTGTGTTACACTGTTTCAGGGGTCAGTCTCCCCCAGCGAGTCAGGTCTGTCAGGCTGCTGCCTTGTGTTACACTGTTTCAGGGTCAGTCTCCCCCAGCGAGTCAGGTCTGTCAGGCTGCTGCCTTGTGTTACAGTGTTTCAGGGGTCGGTTCCCCCAGCGAGTCAGGTCTGTCAGGCTGCTGCCCTTGTGTTACAGTGTTTTTCAGGGTCGGTCTCCCCCAGCGAGTCAGGTCCTGTCAGGCTGCTGCCTTGTGTTACAGTGTTTCAGGGGGTCGTCTTCCCCAGCGAGTCAGGTCTGTCAGGCTGCTGCCTTGTGTTACACGTTTCAGGGGTCGGTCTCCCCCAGCGAGTCAGGTCTGTCAGGCTGCTGCCTTGTGTTACAGTGTTTCAGGGTCGGTCTCCCCCAGCGAGTCAGGTCTGTCAGGTGCTTGCCTTGTGTTACACTGTTTTAGGGTCGGTCTCCCCAGCGAGTCAGGTCTGTAAGGCTGCTGCCCTGTGTTACAGTGTTTCAGGGTCAGTCTCCCCAGCGAGTCAGGTCTGTAGGCTGCTGCCTGTGTTACGTGTTTCAGGGTCAGTCTCCCCCAGCGAGTCAGGTCTGTCAGGCTGCTTGCCTTGTGTTACACTGTTTCAGGGGTCAGTCTCCCCCAGCGAGTCAGGTCCTGTCAGGCTGCTGCCTGTTGTTACAGTGTTTCAGGGGTCGGTCTCCCCAGCGAGTCAGGTCTGTCAGGCTGCTGCCCTGTGTTAACAGTGTTTCAGGGGTCGGTCTCCCCCAGCGAGTCAGGTCTGTCAGGCTGCTGCCTGTGTTACACTGTTTCAGGGGTCAGCTCCCCAGCGGGTCTGGTCAGCTTGCTGCCTTGGGTTACACTGTTTCGGGGTCGGTCTCCCCCGCGAGTCAGGTCTGTCAGGGTGCTGCCTTGTGTTACCTGTTTCAGGGGTCGGTCTCCCCCAGCGGTCAGGCTGTCAGGCTGCTCCTTGTGTTACAGTGTTCTCAGGGGTCGGTCTTCCCAAGCCGAGTCGAGGCTGCCCTGTGTTACAGTGTTCAGGGTCGTCTCCCCAGCGAGTCAGGTCTGTCAGGCTGCCTGCCTTGTGTTACACTGTTTTCAGGGGTCGTCTCCCCAAGTGAGTCAGGTCTGTCAGGCATGCTGCCTTACGTGTTACACTGTTTCAGGGGTCAGTCATCCCCCAGCGAGTCAGGTCTGTTCAGGCTGCTGCCTGTGTTTACACTGTTTCAGGGGTCAGTCTCCCCCAGCGAGTCAGAGTCTGTCAGGCTGCTGCCTTGTGTTACACTGTTTCAGGGGTCGGTCTCCCCCAGCGAGTCAGGTCTTGTCAGGCTGCTGCCCTGTGTTACAGTGTTTCGGGGTCGGTTCCCCCAGCGATCAGTCTGTCAGGCTGCTGCCTTGTGTTACACTGTTCAGGGGTCGGTCTCCCCCAGCGAGTCAGGTCTGTCAGGCTGCTGCCTTGTGTTTACAGGTGTTTCAGGGGTCAGTCTCCCCCAGCGAGTCAGGTCTGTCAGGCTGCTGCCTTGTGTTACAGTTGTTTCAGGAGTCAGTCTCCCCCAGCGATTGGTCAGGCTGCTGCCTTGTGTTACACTTGTTTAGGGGTCGGTCTCCCCCAGCGAGTCAGGTCTGTCAGGCTGCTGCCTTGTGTTACAGTGTTTTCAGGGGTCAGTCTCCCCAGCGAGTCAGGTCTGTCAGGGCTGCTGCCCTGTGTACACTGTTTCAGGTCAGTCTCCCCCAGCGAGTCAGGTCTGTCAGGCTGCTGCCTTGTGTTACCAGTGTTTCAGGGGTCAGTCTCCCCCAGTGAGTCAGGTCTGTCAGGCTGCTGCCTTGTGTTACCTGTTTCAGGGGTCAGTCTCCCCAGCAGGCTGCTGCAGTCAGTGTTTCGGGGTCGGTCTCCCCCAGCGAGTCAGGTCTGTCAGGCTGCTGCCTTGTGTTACAGGTTTCAGGGGTCAGTCTCCCCAGCGAGTCAGTCTGTTCAGGCTTGCTGCCTTGTGTTACACTGTTTCAGGGGTCGTCTCCCCCAGCAGTCAGGTCTGTCAGGCTGCTGCCTTGTGTTACGTGGTTTTCAGGGGTCGGTCTCCCCAGCGAGTCAGGCTCTGTCAGGCTGCTGCTTGTGTTTACAGTGTTTCAGGGGTCAGTCTCCCCCAGCGAGTCAGGTCTGTCAGGCTGCTGCCTTGTGTTACAGTGTTTCAGGGTCAGTCTCCCCCAGCGAGTCAGGTCTGTCAGGCTGCTGCCTTGTGTTTACACTGTTTCAGGGGTCAGTCTCCCAGCGAGTCAGGTCTGTCAGAGTTGCTGCTTGTGTTACACTGTTTCAGGGGTCAGTCTCCCCAGCGAGCAGGTTCTGTCAGGCTGCTGCCTTGTGTTACACTGTTTCAGGGGTCAGTTCCCAGTGAGTCAGGTCTGTCAGGCTGCTGCCTTGTGTTACACTGTTTCAGGGGTCAGTCTCCCAGTGAGTCAGGTCTGTCAGGCTGCTGCCTTGTGTTACACTGTTTCAGGGGTCAGTCTCCCCCAGCGAGTCAGGTCTGTCGGCTGCTGCCTTTGTGTTACACTGTTTTCAGGGGTCAGTCTCCCCAGCGAGGTCAGGTCTGTCAGGCTGCTTGCCTTGTGCTTACAGTGTTTCAGGGTGGTCTCCCCCCGCGCATCAGGTCTGTCAGGCTTGCTGCCTTGTCTGTTACACTGTTTCAGGGGTCGGTCTCCCCCAGCGAGTCAGGTCTGTCAGGCTGCTGGCCTTTGTGTTACAGTGTTTTCAGCGGGTCGCGTCTCCCCAGCGAGTCAGGTCTGTCAGGCTGCTGCCGTTTGTTACACTGTTTCAGGGGTCGGTCTCCCCCAGCGAGTCAGGGTCTGTCAGGCTGCTGCCTTGTGTTACACTGTTTCAGGGGTCAGTCTCCCCAGCGAGTCAGGTCTGTCAGGCTGCTGCCTTGTTGTTACACTGTTTCAGGGGTCAGTGCCCCCCAGCGAGTCAGGTCTGTCAGGCTGCTGCCTTGTGTTACACTGTTTCAGGGGTCGGTCTCCCCCAGCGAGTCAGGTCTGTCAGGCTCCTATTCTTTCCCACCAGTATTATGGCGGTTCCCAGGGTCGCCCCATCGCCAGCAGGTAGGTGCCCTGTGTATGTCCTGCCCCAGGAGGTGGCACCTCTACTGCAGAAACAGCCTTACTGTAATATATACATGGGGCACAATACATCTACATTTATACACATGGCGCTGGTTAAAGTTCTGACCCACAGTGTAGAAGCCAATAGTCAATGTGGGGGAGAGAGCGCCCCCTGTGTGAGTCACATACACGTTCGGCCAATCAGATGTTGGTTTGGAGTTTTGGTCACAGAAGGGTTAAAGGCCTGAGCGGGGGTAGGGGGGGAGTCCCTGGTTCCTGTATATGAGAGAATTGGACCTGCTGATACCGAGTGGAACTGAAACTGCTGAAACTGCAGAATCGTGTCCCCTGCGGGGGGGACCCGGGGGCCGGGGGGGGGCCGGGGGGGGGGCAGGGGGGGGCACAGCTGCTCAATAAAGGGGAAGTAGGAGGGGGATGTGAAACATGATTTTCTCCAAATGGAAGGGGGGGGGGAGGTTCTGCCCCGTCTCCTACTCCGTTACTTACTGGTACCAGTCCTGCTGCCCAGTATCCAACGTGGGTAAGTACCAACCACTGGCCCTGTACTTGCCCCCTGTACCAGCCCAGATACCCCTTTAACTTAGGTCCCCAGGTACCCAGGGTACAGATGTAACAACTGCCCTTTTGTTGCCAGGGGAACAGCCAGACGCCTCATGATGATGTCACTAGCGGCTGCTCTTGGCTTCCTGATGTTGGCCTCCTCGGTGGGATCCGTGGTCTCTCCGTGCCCCGCCGGCCTGCCGGGAGTTCCGGGATTCCCTGGGAAAGATGGGAGAGACGGGCGCAGGGGCCCCAAGGGAGAGTCAGGCAAGTCCAACTCTGGGGGAATTGCCCCTGGATCCTGCCCCTTCTCTCACTCTGGGGCTAAATTAAGTAGATACCAAATTGCACAAGTGCAGTTGCCATTAGCAACCAGTCACTATTGGTCTCCCCCAAGATACAATGTTATTGCCCTTCCTTATCTGCCCCCCAAGATACAATGTTATTCCCCTGCCTTATCCGCCCCCTAAAATACAATGTTATTCCCCTGCCTTATCTGCCCCCCAAGATACAATCTGTTATTCCCCTGCCTTATCTGCCCCCCAAGATACAATCTGTTATTCCCCTGCCTTATCTGCCCCCCAAGATACAATCTGTTATTCCTCTGCCTTATCTGCCCCAAGATACAATCTGTTATTCCCCCTGCCTTATCTGCCCCCAAGATACAATCTGTTATTTCCCCTGCTTATCTGCCCCAAGATTACCTGTTATCCCCTGGCCTTTCTGCCCCCAAGATACAATCTGTTATTCCCCTGCCTTATCGCCCCCCAAGATACAATGTTATCCCCTGCCTTATCTGCCCCCAAGATTACATATGTTATTCCCTGCTTATCTGCCCCCAAGATACAATGTTATTCCTCTGCCTTATCTGCCCCCAAGATACAATCTGTTATTCCCCTGCCTTTATGCCCCCAAGACACAACTGTTATTGCCCTGCCTTTATCTGCCCCCCAAGATACAATCTGTTATTCCCTGCTTATCTGCCCCCCAAGATACAATCTGTTATTCCCCTGCCTTTATCTGCCCCAAGACACAATGTTATTGCCCTGCCTTATCTGCCCCAAGATACAATGTTATTCCTGCTTTATCTGCCCCAAGATACAATCTGTTATTCCCCTGCCTTATCTGCCCCAGATACAATCTGTTATTCCCCTGCCTTATCTGCCCCCAAGATACAATTCTGTTATTCCTCTTGCCTTATTGCCCCCCCCAAGATACAATCTGTTATTCTCTGCCTTATCTGCCCCAAGATACAATCTGTTATTCCCTGCCTTATCTGCCCCCAAGACACAATGTTATTCCCTGCCTTATCTCCCCCAAGATACATGTTATTCCCCTGCTTATCTGCCCCCAAGATACAATCTGTTATTCCTGCCTTATCTGCCCCCAAGATTACAATCTGATATTCCCCTGCCTTATCTGCCCCCCAAGAGATTACAATCTGTTTTCCCCTGCCTTATCTGCCCCCCAAGATACAATCTGTTATTCCCCTGCCTTATCTGCCCCCCAAGATACAAATCTGTTATTCCCCTGCCTTATTCTGCCCCCCCAAGATACAATTTTATTCCCCTGCCTTATCTGTCCCCAAGATACAATCTGTTATTTCCCCTGCCTTATCTGCCCCCCAAGATACAATCTGTTATTCCTCCGCCTTATCTGCCCCCCAAAGATACAATCTGTTATATCCTCTGCCTTATCTGCCCCCCAAGATACAATCATGTTATTCCTGCCTTATCTGCCCCCCAAGATAACAATCTGTTATTCCTCTGCCTTTATCTGCCCCCAAGCTACAATCTTGTTATTCCTCTGCCTTATCTGCCCCCCAAGAATACATCTTGTTATTCCCGCTGCCTTATCTGCCCCAAGATTACAATGTTATTCCCTGCCTTATCTGCCCCCAAGATTACATGTTATTCCCCTCCTTATATGCCCCCCAAGATACAATCGTTATTCCCTGCCTTATCTTGCCCCCCAAGATACAATCTGTTATTCCCCTGCCTTATCTGCCCCCCAAGATACAATCTGTTATTCCCCTGCCTTATCTGCCCCCCAAGATACAATCTGTTATTCCCCTGCCTTATCTGCCCCCCAAGAAGATACAATGTTATTTCCCCTTGCCTTATCTGCCCCAAGATACAATCTGTTTTTCTCTTGCCTTTAATCTGCCCCCCAGATACAATCTGTTATCCTCTGCCTTATCGGCCCAAGATTACAAATCTGTTATTCCTCTGCCTTTATCTGCCCCCCAAGCATACAATGTTATTCCCCTGCCTTATCTTGCCCCCCAAGATACAATCTGTTATTCCTTGCCTTCATCTGCCCCCCAAGATTACAATCTGTTATCTCCTTGCCTTTATCTGGCCCCAAGATACAATGTTTTCCCCTGCCTTATCTGCCCCCAATGTACATCTGTTATTCCCCTGCCTTATCTGCCCCCAAGACACAATAGTTATTGCCCTGCCTGATCTGCCCCCAAGATACAATTCTGTTTATTCCCTGCCTTATCTGCCCCCAAGATACAATCTTGTTATTCCCCTTTGCCTTATCTGCCCCAAGATACAATTCTGTTATTCCCCTGCCTTATCTGCCCCCCAAGATACAATCTGATTTCCCCTCCCTTATCTGCCCCCAAGATACAATTCTGTTATTCCCCTGCCTTATCTTGCCCCCAAGATACCAATGTTTTCCCCTGCCTTATCTCCCCCAAGATACAATGTTATTCCTCTGCTTATCTGCCCCCAGATACAATCTGTTATTCCCCTGGCCTTATCTGCCCCCCAAGATCAATCTGTTATTCCCTGCTTATCTGCCCCCCAACGATACAAATCTGTTATTTCCCTGCCTATCTGCCCCAAGATACAATGTTATTGCCCTGCCTTATCTGCCCCCCAAGATACAATCTGTTATTCCCCTGCCTTATCTGCCCCCAAGATACATCTGTTATTCCCTGCCTATCTGCCCCCCAGATACAATCTTTATTCCTGCCTTATTCTGCCCCAAGATACATCTGTTATTCCCCTGCCTTATCTGCCCCCCAAGATTTACAATGTTATTCCTCTGCCTTATCTGCCCCCCAGGTACAATCTGTTATTTTCATCTGCCTTATCTGCTCCCCCATGATACAATCTTTATTCCCTGCCTTATCTGCCCCCAAGATACAATCTGTTATTCCCTGCTTATTGCTGCCCTGCCCTGCCCCCCAAGATACAATCTGTTATTCGCCTTGCCTTATCTGCCCCCCAAGATACAATCTGTTATTCCCTGCTTATCTGCCCCCAAGTTACAATCTGTTATTCCCCTGCCTTATCTGCCCCCCAAGATACAATCTGTTATTCCCCTGCCTTATCTGCCCCCCAAGATACCAATCTGTTATTCCCTTGCCTTATCTGCCCCCAAGATACAAGTTATTCCCCTGCCTTATCTGCCCCAAGATTACAATCTGTTATTCCTCTGCTTACTCTGCCCCCAAGATTAACAATCTGTTATTCCCCTGCCTTTATCTGCCCCCAAGATACAATCTGTTATTCCCCTGCCTATAGATCAATTGTTATTCCCCATGCCCTGCCCCCAAAGATACAATGTTATTCCCCTGCCTTATCTGCCCCCCAAGATACAATCTGTTATTCCCCTGCCTTATCTGCCCCCAAGATACAATCTGTTATTCCCTGCCTTATTGCCCCCCAGATACAATCTGTTATTCCCCTGCCTTATCTGCCCCCCAAGATACAATCTGTTATTCCCCTGCCTTATCTGCCCCCCAAGATACAATCTGTTATTCCCCTGCCTTATCTGCCCCCCAAGATA
Source organism: Xenopus tropicalis (assembly GCF_000004195.4). Lineage (NCBI taxonomy): Eukaryota > Metazoa > Chordata > Amphibia > Anura > Pipidae > Xenopus > Xenopus tropicalis. The sequence goes on from NW_022279347.1 coordinate 56,146, forward strand.
CAATCTGTTATTCCCCTGCCTTATCTGCCCCCCAAGATACAATCTGTTATTCCCCTGCCTTATCTGCCCCCCAAGATACAATCTGTTATTCCTCTGCCTTATCTGCCCCCCAAGATACAATCTGTTATTCCTCCTTATCTGCCCCAAGATACAAATCTGTTATTCCTCTGCCTTATCTGCCCCCCAAGATACAATCTGTTATTCCCCTGCCTTATCTGCCCCCCAAGATACAATCTGTTATTCCTCTGCCTTATCTGCCCCCCAAGATACATTCTGTTATTCCCCTGCTTATTGCCCCCAAGATTACAATCTGTTATTCCTCTGCTTATCTGCCCCCAAGATACAATGTTATTCCTCTGCTTATCTGCCCCCCAAGTACAATGTTATTCCCCTGCTTATCTGCCCCCAAGATACAATCTGTTATTCCCCTGCCTTATCTGCCCCCCAGATACAATTGTTATTCCCCTGCCTTATCTGCCCCCAAGATACAATGGTTATTCCCCTGCCTTATTGCCCCCCACAGATACAATGTTATATTCCCCTGCCTTATCTGCCCCAATGATATGCCTATCTGCCCCCAAGATACAATCTGTTATTCCCCTTGCCTTATCTGCCCCCCAAGATACAATCGTTTATCCCCTGCCTTATCTGCCCCCCCAGATACAATGTATTCCTCTGCCTTATCTGCCCCCAGATTACAATCTGTTATTCCCTGCCTTATCTCTGCCCCCCAAGATACAATCTGTTCTTCCCCTCCTTATCTGCCCCCCCCAAGATACAATGTTATTCCCTGCCTTATCTGCCCCCAAAGATACAATGTTATTCCCCTGCCTTATCTGCCCCCAAGATACAATGTTTATTCCCCTGCCTTATCTGCCCCCAAAGATACAATGTTATTCCATGCCTTATCGCCCCCAAGATTGGCCTTATCTGCCCCCAAGATACAACAATCTGTTATTCCCTGCTTTATCTGCCCCCAAATACAAATGTTATTCCCCTCCTTATCTGCCCCCCAAGATACAATATTCCCCTGCCTTATTTGCCCCCAAGATAAATTCTGTTATTCCCCTGCCTTATCTGCCCCTACAATCTGTTATCCCCCCTGCCTTATCTGCCCCAAGATACAATGTTATTCCTCTGCCTTTATCTGCCCCCAAGATACAATTGTTATTCCCTGCCTTAACAGATACAATCTGCTATTCCCCTCCCTTATCTGCCCCCAAGTACAATCTGTTTATTCTGCCTTATCTGCCCCCCAAGATACAATGTTATTCCCTGCCTTATCTGCCCCCCAAGATTACATCTGTTATTCCCTGCCTTATTGCAAACAATCTGTTATTCCCCTCCCTTACTGCCCCCAAGATACAAATTCTGCCTTATCTGCCCCTACAATCTGTTATTCCTCTGCCTTATCTGCCCAAGATACAATCTGTTATTCCCTTGCCTTATCTGGCCCCCAAGACAATCTGTTAATCTGCCCCCAAGATACATCTGTTATTTCCCTGCTTATTCTGCCCCCCAAGATACAATCTGTTATTCCCCTCCCTTATCTGCCCCCAAGATACAATCTGTTATTCCTCTGCCTTATCTGCCCCCCAAGATACAATCTTTATCCCCTGCCTATCTGCCCCCAAGATACAATCTGTTATTCCTCTGCCTTATCTGCCCCCAAGATACAATCTGTTATTCCCCTGCCTTATCTGGCCCCCCAAGATACAATCTGTTATTCCTCTGCCTTATCTGCCCCCCCCAAGATTACAATCTGTTATTCCCCTGCCTTATCTGCCCCCCAAGATACAATCTGTTATTCCCCTGCCTTATCTGCCCCCCAAGATACAATGTTATTCCCCTGCCTTATCTGCCCCCCAAGATACAATGTTATTGCCCCTCCCAGTCACTGACCAGTCTCCTCCCCCACAGGGCCCATGGCTACAACGCTACACAGAAGCCTTAAAGGAGATAAAGGAGACACTGGCCCACAGGGGCCTCTGGGAAAGAATGGGCCCAAAGGCCCAGCTGGAGCTGCGGGGGAAAAGGGGGAGCAGGGGGAGATGGGGGACACGGGGAGCCCAGGGGACCACAAGCGCCAGTACCAATCGGCCTTTACAGTGGCCAGACTGACCAATGAGCATCCGGTCAAGAACTCGCCCATTCTGTTCACCAGAGAGATCACTAACGACCACAAGGACTACGATGTGACCAGCGGCAAGTTCAGGTGCCGGATCCCGGGCCAGTACTATTTCTCCTTCCATGTGTCCCACTCGGCCAACCTGTGCGCCGCGCTCTATGTGGACGGCCAAGCCAAGGCCAGTTTCTGTGACCACATGTCCAGCGCGGTCCAGGTGGCCTCTGGGGGGGTCCTTGTGGCCCTGGAAGCGGAGCAGGAGGTGTGGCTAGCGCTCAATGATTACAATGGCATGATTGGCACCGAGGGCAACGACAGTGTATTCTCAGGCTTCCTTGTCTCTCCTCAATAGGTGGGTAGGTAACCCCCATCTGCCCCCATTACCCCCCCCCCAGGGTATAGGAGAATGAAGCAATGTCCAATCATTTAGTGCCTTTGCCCTCAGTACAGCAATGCTCTGTGTATTGCCCTGTGATCCTTTATATAACCGCAAATTAAAGGGTAACTATCCCTTATCCTGTAGCGTCTTCTGTCTTGTATTGGGTTCTCAGCTTGCCGTGGCAAACAAATCAGTGTGGGGGCTAAAAAGTAGGTGGCAAGACGGTAACCATGCCCCAGGGCCCCAGGAATAGGTTGGTAACACTGCCCCAGGAACAGGTTGGTAACACTGCCCCAGGGCCCCAGGAACAGGTTGGTAACACTGCCCCAGGGCCCCAGGAACAGGTTGGTAACACTGCCCCAGGAACAGGTTGGTAACACTGCCCCAGGAACAGGTTGGTAACACTGCCCCAGGGCCCCAGGAACAGGTTGGTAACACTGCCCCAGGAACAGTTGGTAACACTGCCCAGGAACAGGTTGGTAACTGGCCCCAGGAACAGGTTGGTAACACTGCCCCAAGGAACAGGTTGGTAACACTGCCCCAGGGCCCCAGGAACAGGTTGGTAACACTGCCCAGGAACAGGTTGGTAACACTGCCCAGGGCCCCAGGAACAGGTTGTAACACTGGCCCCCCAGGAACAGGTTGGTAACACTGCCCCAGGGCCCCAGGAACAGGTTGGTAACACTGCCCCAGGGCCCCAGGAACAGGTTGGTAACACTGCCCCAGGGCCCCAGGAACAGGTTGGTAACACTGCCCCAGGAACAGGTTGGTAACACTGCCCAGGAAGCAGGTTGGTAACACTGCCCCAGGAACAGGTTGGTAACACTGCCCCAGGAACAGGTTGTAACACTGCCCAGGAACGGTTGGTAACACTGCCCCCCGGAACAGGTTTGGTAACACTGCCCCAGGAACAGGTTGGTAACACTGCCCCAGGAACAGGTTGGTAACACTGCCCCAGGGCCCCAGGAACAGGTTGGTAACACTGCCCCAGGAACAGGTTGGTAACACTGCCCCAGGAACAGGTTGGTAACACTGCCCCAGGAACAGGTTGGTAACACTGCCCAGGAGGAACAGGTTGGTAACACTGCCCCAGGAACAGGTTGGTAACACTTGCCCAGGAACAGGTTGGTTTGGTAACACCCAGGAACAGGTTGGTAACACTGCCCAGGAACAGGTTGGTAACAACTGCCCAGGGGTAACACTGCCCCAGTTGGTAACACCCCAGGAACAGGTTGGTAACAATGCCCCAGGGCCCCAGGAAAGGTTGGTAACACTGCCCCAGGAACAGGTTGGTAACACTGCCCAGGAAACAGGTTGTAACAAGGACAGGTTGGTAACAATGCCCAGGGCCCAGGAACAGGTTGGTAAACCCCAGGGCCCCAGGAACAGGTTGGTAACACTGCCCCAGGGCCCCAGGAACAGGTTGGTAACACTGCCCCAGGAACAGGTTGGTAACAATGCCCCAGGGCCCCAGGAACAGGTTGGTAACACTGCCCCAGGAACAGGTTGGTAACAATGCCCCAGGGCCCCAGGAACAGGTTGGTAACACTGCCCCAGGGCCCCAGGAACAGGTTGGTACACTGCCCCCCCCAGTTGGTAACAATGCCCAGGAAAGGTTGGTAACCCCCAGGAACAAACAGGTTGGTAACAGGCCCCAGGAAAGGTTGGTAACAACTGCCCCAGGTTAATGCCCAGGAACAGGTTGGTAACAGGTTGGTAACACTGCCCCAGGTTGGTAACTGCCCAGGAGAACAGGTTGGTAACACTGCCCCAGGAAAAGGTTGGTAAACCCCCAGGGCCCCAGGAACAGGTTGGTAACTGCCCCAGGAAACAGGTTGGTAAATGCCCAGGAGGACAGGTTGGTAACACTGCCCCAGGGCCCCAGGAACAGGTTGGTAAACAGGGGCCCAAGGAACAGGTTGGTAACACTGCCCCAGGGCCCCAGGAACAGGTTGGTACAATGCCCCAGGCCCCAGGAACAGGTTGGTAACACTGCCCCAGGGCCCCAGGAAAGGTTGGTAACAATGCCCCAGGAACAGGTTGGTAACATGCCCCAGGGCCCCAGGGCCCAGGAACAGGTTGGTAACACTGGCCCCAGGAGGAACAGTTGGTAACACTGCCCAGGGGCCCCAGGTTGGTAACAGGTTGGTAACACTGCCCCAGGAATAGGTTGGTAACACTGCCCCAGGAACAGGTTGGTAACACTGCCCAGGAGCAGGTTGGTAAACTGCCAGGAGGAACAGGTTGGTAACACTGCCAGGGCCCAGGAACAGGTTGGTAACACTGCCCCAGGGGTTGTAACACTGCCCAGGAATAGGTTGGTAACACTGCCCCAGGCACTGCCAGGAACAGGTTGGTAACACTGCCCCAGGGCCAAACAGGTTGGTAACACTGCCCATGGTAACACTGCCAGGAAAGGTTGGTGCAGGGCCCCAGGAAAGGTTGGTAACACTGCCCCAGGAACAGGTTGGTAACACTGCCCCAGGGCCCCAGGAACAGGTTGGTAACAATACCCCAGAACAGGTTGGTAACACTGCCCCAGGGCCCCAGGAACAGGTTGGTAACAATACCCCAGGGCCCCAGAAACAGGTTGGTAACACTGCCCCAGGGCCCCAGGAACAGGTTGGTAACAATACCCCAGGGCCCCAGGAACAGGTTGGTAACACTGCCCCAGGGCCCCAGGAACAGGGTGGTAAAATGGGGCAGAAGAGGAGGGCATTTAATAACTACTTAGTGAATAGAAACACTATACCAGGGGCAGTAAATCTGCAGTCAGGGAGGCAGAGATAGAAAAGGAGGAGCTGATTGCTGCACAGACTCAGACCGACCCCAAAAGGTTTCTAAGGATATTAAATATTATATATAATGTGGTTGTAACGGATACAGAAAAGCCAAATGAGCCAAATGAGCTTCCATACCCACCTGATAGGGGCCGAGATGGCTCCGCCCAATATAGTCAGTGGCCGGCATAGGGTATGGTACATAAAGGGTTACTCAGAATGAATGGGAACAAGGCCCCGGGGCCAGATGGGATACGCCCCCGGGTACTGAGAGAGCTAGGGGCAGTTTTAGCCGGGCCTGGTGGGTAATAAACTGGGCTGTAGCAAGCAATGCCGGGCAGCAGGGGCAAATAGGGTATTGAGCTGTGTTTATTGGGGCAGAGATTCACGGGAGGGGGGGTTATTCTTCCCCTTTACAGAGATGGTAATGCCCCATCTAGAATATGCGGGGCAGTTTTGGTCTCCAGTGCTCAAACGGGGTATTATTGTATTAGAGAGGGGCCAGAGAGGGGCAACTAAGCTGGGAATGGGAATGGGCTCCGTTATGGGGAAGAAACATGGCTTCCGCTTTCTGAATAGGTGCCCTAGAGGGGGGTATGATCAGCATGTAAAAATATAACAGCATAACTTACAGAGCATAGGTTACCCCCACTCCTGTAATATAAGGATATTAGCAGTCACTGAGGGGTTCTGTGCCCCCCATATAAAGGCACAAGGCTGCAGGCTGAGTTATACAGGGAACTCTGAGTATCACTCATGTATTATAAGGGATAATGTACCCCCTACTGTAAATGATAAGGATATTAGCAGTCACTGAGGGGTTCTGTGCCCCCCATATAAAGGCACAAGGCTGCAGGCTGAGTTATACAGGGAACTCTGAGTATCACTCATGTATTATAAGGGATACTGTACCCCCTACTGTAAATGATAAGGATATTAGCAGTCACTGAGGGGTTCTGTGCCCCCCATATAAAGGCACAAGGCTGCAGGCTGAGTTATACAGGGAACTCTGAGTATCACTCATGTATTATAAGGGATAATGTACCCCCTACTGTAAATGATAAGGATATTAGCAGTCACTGAGGGGTTCTGTGCCCCCCATATAAAGGCACAAGGCTGCAGGCTGAGTTATACAGGGAACTCTGAGTATCACTCATGTATTATAAGGGATACTGTACCCCTACTGTAAATGATAAGGATATTAGCAGTCACTGAGGGGTTCTGTGCCCCCCATATAAAGGCACAAGGCTGCAGGCTGAGTTATACAGGGAACTCTGAGTATCACTCATGTATTATAAGGGATAATGTACCCCCTACTGTAAATGATAAGGATATTAGCAGTCACTGAGGGGTTCTGTGCCCCCATATATAAAGGCACAAGGCTGCAGGCTGAGTTATACAGGGAACTCTGAGTATCACTCATGTATTATAAGGGATAATGTACCCCCTACTGTAAATGATAAGGATATTAGCAGTCACTGAGGGGTTCTGTGCCCCCCATATAAAGGCACAAGGCTGCAGGCTGAGTTATACAGGGAACTCTGAGTATCACTCATGTATTATAAGGGATAATGTACCCCCTACTGTAAATGATAAGGATATTAGCAGTCACTGAGGGGTTCTGTGCCCATATAAGGCACAAGGCTGCAGGCTGAGTTATACAGGGAACTCTGAGTATCACTCATGTATTATAAGGGATAATGTACCCCCTACTGTAAATGATAAGGATATTAGCAGTCACTGAGGGGTTCTGTGCCCCCATATAAAGGCACAAGGCTGCAGGCTGAGTTATACAGGGAACTCTGAGTATCACTCATGTATTATAAGGGATAATGTACCCCCTACTGTAAATGATAAGGATATTAGCAGTCACTGAGGGGTTCTGTGCCCCCCATATAAAGGCACAAGGCTGCAGGCTGGGTTACGCCTACCCAGGAGACCCCGCCCACCTATGTAGCTAATGGGATGTAGTGTTTGGGGACAGAATGGAGGAATAGTTAGTGTCCCCCCAATACCAGGTTTTGTGGGTTCCCTGGGGGAGGGGCATCTGCAGATTTCGGGGATCTCTGCGAATGTAACAAGAGGTTCTGACTGGGCCAATAGTCCCAGCAGCCAATCAGCAGGCTCCCAGTTTGTCTGTAAGCTCTGTGGCCCAGATACTGATAATAAACGAAGGGGTAATCTGCCCGATCCGGGGTATTTAGGGTTAAATTCTGTGGGGTAAAACCACAGATTGGGTAACTTGTACTTTCAGGGCAGAAATCAGGAAGTGAAAGTTGCAGATTTGATGAAATGGCAGAAATTAATGATTTCAGCTGAATCTGCGTTATTGCCCCCCCCCCCCGCCCATTAGCTCCGCCCAGCGACACCGGGGGCAACTTCTCCAGGGAACTCATTTCTCTCTACCGACCCGGTGCCGAGTGTCAGGTAAGAACCATGTGTGACTATTCTGGGGGGGCCCCGCTCCCCTACTCTCATTAGTGATTGGCTCTTACACACCGGCTGAGGTGCCCCCCGCAGATATACCCCCGGGGGGGGGGGGGCAGTGGGTAATTAGTGGATATGTCCCTCACTACATAAAACCCAAATGTGCAGTTTTATTCTGTCGGAATGTGAGGCCCAATCCCACCCCGGGGCCCCAGCTGAGCAATGAGACAGTAAGGATTCAGCTCTGCCCATCGGACTCCATACACCCAGGGGCCCCCAGGGGCCACAGTCTCTTTATCCGTGTCTGGGAATTTAGTAACATCTTTGTTTCATGATGGGAAAATCTTACATTTCCCTGTAGCCATGTCAGTGACTGCTAATATCCTTATCATTTACAGTAGGGGGTACATTACCCCTTATAATACATGAGTGATACTCAGAGTTCCCTGTATAACTCAGCCTGCAGCCTTGTGCCTTTATATGGGGGGCACAGAACCCCTCAGTGACTGCTAATATCCTTATCATTTACAGTAGGGGGTACATTATCCCTTATAATACATGAGTGATACTCAGAGTTCCCTGTATAACTCAGCCTGCAGCCTTGTGCCTTTATATGGGGGGCACAGAACCCCTCAGTGACTGCTAATATCCTTATCATTTACAGTAGGGGGTACATTATCCCTTATAATACATGAGTGATACTCAGAGTTCCCTGTATAACTCAGCCTGCAGCCTTGTGCCTTTATATGGGGGGCACAGAACCCATCAGTGACTGCTAATATCCTTATCATTTACAGTAGGGGGTACATTATCCCTTATAATACATGAGTGATACTCAGAGTTCCCTGTATAACTCAGTCTGCAGCCTTGTGCCTTTATATGGGGGCACAGAACCCCTCAGTGACTGCTAATATCCTTATCATTTACAGTAGGGGGTACATTATCCCTATAATCATGAGTTCCTTGCTTGTACCTTACAGAGGGGGGCTGTGATTTTGCCCTACACCCGCCATGAAGCCCCTGGGAGTGGCCCTGTTAGTAGCCTTGATATCAGCCCCACTGGTCACGGCCCAGAGCTGCAAAGTTGGCTTGCCCGGGATTCCTGGAGCCCCAGGGCCTGATGGGAAAGATGGAGCAGATGGAGCCAAAGGAGAAGTGGGTAAGATTTTATTTTCTATAATAAGTCAGAGTTGACCTTGGATTTTGGCTTTGGATCTGCACAAGGAAGTTCTGTGACTGATCCAACTTGGATTCTGACCCAGCCCATAGTAACCCTCTGTGCCAGAGCCAATAGGGAGTCTGAATGACTGGCCCATCCAGTAGGGGGTCTCCATTACTGAACTGGCCAACTGGTAACCAACCTTACTCACCCTCATAATAGGATATCCCTGTGTCTGAGCCAGCCAATAGGGAATCTGCAGGACTGAGCCAGCCAATAGAGAATCTCTAGGGCTGAGCCAGCCAATAGGGAATCTGCAGGACTGAGCCAGCCAATAGGGAATCTCTAGGGCTGAGCCAGCCAATAGGGAATCTGCAGGACTGAGCCAGCCAATAGGGAATCTCTAGGACTGAGCCAGCCAATAGAATCTCTGAGCCAGCCAATAGGGAATCTCTAGGACTGAGCCAGCCAATAGGAATCTCTAGGACTGAGCCAGCCAATAGGGAATCTCTAGGACTGAGCCAGCCAATAGGGAATCTCAGGACTGAGCAGCCAATCTCTAGGGCTGAGCCAGCCAATAGGGAATCTCTAGGACTGAGCCAGCCAATAGGGAATCTCTAGGACTGAGCCAGCCAATAGGGAATCTCTAGGACTGAGCCAGCCAATAGGGAATCTCTAGGACTGAGCCAGCCAATAGGGAATCTCTAGGACTGAGCCAGCCAATAGGGAATCTCTAGGCAGAGCCAGCCAATAGGGAATCTCTAGGACTGAGCCAGCCAATAGGGAATCTGCAGGGCTGAGCCAGCCAATAGGGAATCTGCAGGGCTGAGCCAGCCAATAGGGGATCTGCAGGACTGAGCCAGCCAATAGGGAATCTCTAGGACTGAGCCAGCCAATAGGGAATCTGCAGGGCTGAGCCAGCCAATAGGGAATCTGCAGGACTGAGCCAGCCAATAGGGAATCTGCAGGGCTGAGCCAGCCAATAGGGGATCTGCAGGACTGAGCCAGCCAATAGGAATCTGCAGGATAGGGGCTGAGCCTGCAGGGCTGAGCCAGCCAATAGGGAATCTGCAGGACTGAGCCAGCCAATAGGGAATCTGCAGGACTGAGCCAGCCAATAGGGAATCTGCAGGGCTGAACCAGCCAATAGGGAATCTGCAGGGCTGAGCCAGCCAATAGAGAATCTGCAGGACTGAGCCAGCCAATAGGGAATCTCTATTGCTGAGCCAGCCAATAGGGAATCTCTAGGACTGAGCCAGCCAATAGAGAATCTGCAGGACTGAGCCAGCCAATAGGGAATCTCTATTGCTGAGCCAGCCAATAGGGAATCTCTAGGACTGAGCCAGCCAATAGGGAATCTCTAGGGCTGAGCCAGCCAGTAGGGAATCTGCAGGGCTGAGCCAGCCAATAGGGAATCTGCAGGGCTGAGCCAGCCAATAGGGAATCTGCAGGGCTGAGCCAGCCAATAGGGAATCTGCAGGGCTGAGCCAGCCAATAGGGAATCTGCAGGGCTGAGCCAGCCAATAGGGAATCTCTAGGACTGAGCCAGCCAATAGTGAACCTCTATTACCAAGCATTGTGTTTTGTTGCCAGGAGAGCCGGGGCAAATCGAGGGCTGGAATAAAGAAGAGCAGAAAGGAGACACTGGCCCCCCAGGTCATCCAGGTAAAGTTGGACCCAAGGGGCCAGTGGGGCCCCCAGGCCTCCCAGGTTTCCCAGGCCAAAAGGGCTTAAAAGGGGAGTCGGGAGACTACAAGATCAGCCTGAAATCTTCCTTCTCGGCCCAGAAGGCCTCAGGGGCCGCGGTCCGGCGAGACGTTCCTGTTCGCTTTGATAAGGCCATTACCAACGACAATGGCCACTATGAGCCCAGGACTGGCAAGTTCACCTGTAAGGTGCCCGGCGTCTATTATTTCAGCTACCATGCCACCTCCCGGGGGCAACTCTGTGTCAACATCATGATGGGCAAAGAGCAGAAGAGGAAGATGGCCACCTTCTGTGACCAGGCCCAGAACATCTTCCAGGTGACCACGGGCGGGTTGGTCCTCCAGGTCCAGAAAGACGAGTCCGTTTGGCTGGAGACGACGGAAAAGAATAGCCTTCTGGGCACCGACGGGGCCGACAGCATCTTCACCGGCTTCCTGCTCTTCCCTGACCCCTCATAGGCCTCTTCTGCTGCCCCATGGGAGGGCCCTAGGGCCCCATATACCCCATTAATCAATACTGCTCTAATCCATAAGTGTATTGGCATTAGCCCCCCAGCAACTGCAGCCAACTGCCCCCCTTTCAGCATGACCCCCCCAAGTCACTGCCAAGACCTCATCCCCTTCCATCCTTGCTCCATGGTTGGGGCAAACTGGGGGGGGTTAGATTGAAAGGCAATCAGGATAATATTGGGGTACAGGCAGATTTAGCAGGCTGATACTGCTTTATGATAATGGGGGGGGACCTGGTCACATGTTTGGGCCCAGAAAGTCTTGAATGTATAGAATGGGCTAGAGGAACCGGGCATTGGCCAAGTGGTCAAAGCCCCAACATTGGGCTTGAGATGAATTCAATAGGAAAGTCATTTCTCAGTAGGAGTTTCCAGATACTTCAGTGATGTGCAACTAAAAATCCTTCCCCCGGACCGGAATCGGCGGCCCAATGGTACCAGAACTGATTAGAATGATTATTTCGCTCCAAACTCACAATATAGAGGAAAATGCTACGGTGCAGTTCCCTCTGTGGCCAGCAGGGGCAGTGTCTGTTAACATATCAGTTCCATATTCTGTATTAGGAAATAACAGTATTTGCAGTATAATGCAGGTTGCAGCTGTACTAACGCCATTGCTGCTGCGCCACGGAGTATGTTGGCGATATAGCAATAAAGATTGAAAGAAAGAGATTCAGTCCTATTGATTTGCTGGGGATGTTTGGTGCCCACATAGGGAATAACAGTGAGAGAAAGAGGGTCGGGGAGCGATGGGGGTAACAATCTATAGATAGACCCCCCCAATAATGGGGCAGTTTCTCCTCGCTAATACGGACCCCTATGAAACGCCAGGTAAGAGGAATCCTCAGTTTCAGGCATGGGGGGCCCATTCGTAGAGACAGTACCATGTTTTTCCCAGAATGCCATGGGCCAATGCAGCCCAGACCCATAGGCTGCACAGTGTGATACATGGAGGGTCCCAAGGGTCTTTTCTATTAAGAACATCCCGGTGCATTAAACCAAGCAAAGAGAGGTGCAATCACCAAAAATAATCGGGGTGCGGGTGCTTACGCCCCAATCCTTCAGCCTGGGGGGGGGGTTATACACACTATGATCTTTAAACACAGCCTGGGGCAGAATCTGGACCTTCCCAAAAGATTGAGGCAGTACATAGAACACCGATTCTGATTGGCTGTTGAGTTACTGCGCCTGAGCCTATGGCCAAGTGCCCCTTAGGCATGAAACGCATGAGGCTTTGGGGGGTTTTATTAACTGCTTCCAGCCTTTGTGCCCCCTACCACTAGTAACCCTGATGTACAGCGCCAGGGGGAACCCGGGTACCCAGAGGCTTCATATATGAACATGTGCCCCGCCCTGAACTCTGCAGCACCCAATCAGGAACAATAAATAGGGTGATGTCACAAATGGGTTTTGAGGTCACTAAAAGGTGATCATAACTGTCCCCATCGTGCCCTACTGTCCCCATCTTGCCCTACTGTCTCCATCTTGCCCTACTGTCTCCATCTTGTCCTAATGTCTCCATCTTGCCCTACTGTCCCCATCTTGCCCTACTGTCTCCATCTTGCCCTACTGTCTCCATCTTGCCCTACTGTCTCCATCTTGCCCCACTGTCTCCATCTTGCCCTACTGTCTCCATCTTGCCCTACTGTCCCCATCTTGCCCTACTGTCTCCATCTTGCCCTACTGTCTCCATCTTGCCCCACTGTCTCCATCTTGCCCCACTGTCTCCATCTTGCCCTACTGTCCCCATCTTGCCCTACTGTCTCCATCTTGTCCTACTGTCTCCATCTTGGCTAACTTCTCCATCTTGCACTGTCCCCATCTTGCCCTACTGTCTCCATCTTACTGTCTCCATCTTGGCTAACTGTCTCCATCTTGCCCTACTGTCTCCATCTTGTCCTACTGTCTCCATCTTGCCCTACTGTCTCCATCTTGGCTAACTGTCCCATCTGCCCTACTGTCCCCATCTTCCCTACTGTCTCCATCTTACCCTACTGTCTCCATCTTGTCCTACTATCTCCATCTTGTCCTACTGTCCCCATCTTGCCCTACTGTCTCGATCTTGCCCTACTGTCTCCATCTTGTCCTACTGTCTCCATCTTGCCCTACTGTCTCCATCTACTGTCCCATCTTGCCCTACTGTCTCCATCTTGCCCTACTGTCTCCATCTTGCCCTACTGTCTCCATCTTTCCTACTGTCTCCATCTTGCCCTACTGTCTCCATCTTGGCTTACTGTCTCCATCTTGCCCTACTGTCTCCATCTTTGCCCCATGTCTCCATCTTGCCCCACTGTCTCCATCTTGTCCTACTGTCTCCATCTTGCCCTACTTTCTCCATATTGCCCTACTGTCTCCATCTTGCCCAACTGTCTCCATCTTGTCCTACTGTCTCCATCTTGCCCACTGTCTCCATCTTGCCCTACTGTCTCCATCTTGCCTACTGTCCCATCTTGCCACTGTCTCCATCTTGCCCTACTGTCTCCATCACTTCTCCATCTTGTCCCTGTCTCCCTTGTCTCCACTGCCTACTCCTCCATCTTCCTACTGTGCCCATCTTGTCCTACTGTCTCCATCTTGTCCTACTGTCTCCATCTTCCCTACTGTCCCCATCTTGCCCTACTGTCCCCATCTTCCCTACTGTCCCCATCTTGTCCCTGTCTCCATCTTGTCCTACTGTCTCCATCTTGCCCTACTGTCCCCATCTTGTCCTACTGTCTCCATCTTGCCCTATCCCCATCTGCCCTACTGTCCCCATCTTGCCCTACTGTCCCCCATCTTGTCCTACTATCTCCATCTTGCCCTACTGTCCCCATCTTCCTACTATCTCCATCTTGTCCACTGTCTCCATCTTGCCCTACTGTGCCCATCTTGTCTCCATCTTTCCCTACTGTCTCCATCTTGTCCTACTGTCTCCATCTTGCCCTACTGTCTCCATCTTGTCCTACTGTCCCCATCTTGTCCTACTGTCTCCACCTTGCCCTACTGTCTCCATCTTGCCCCACTGTCTCCATCTTGTCCTACTGTCTCCATCTTGACCTACTGTCCCCATCTTGCCCTACTGTCTCCATCTTGTCCTACTGTCTCAATCTTGCCCTACTGTTTCCATCTTGCCCTACTTTCTCCATCTTGCCCTACTGTCTCCATCTTGCCCTACTGTCTCCATCTTGTCCTACTGTCTCAATCTTGCCCTACTGTTTCCATCTTGTCCTACTGTCTCCATCTTGCCCTACTGTTTCCATCTTAGTAACATAGTAACATAGTAAGTTGGGTTGAAAAAAGACATACGTCCATCAAGTTCAACCATAATGCCTATATATAACCTGCCTAACTACAAGTTGATCCAGAGGAAGGCAAAAACCCCATCTGAAGCCTCTCTAATTTGCCTCAGAGGGGAAAAAATTCCTTCCTGACTCCAAGATGGCAATCGGACCAGTCCCTGTATCAACTTGTACTAAGAGCTATCTCCCATAACCCTGTATTCCCTCACTTGCTAAGAATCCATCCAGCCCCTTCTTAAAGCTATATAATGTATCAGCCAGTACGACTGATTCGGGGAGGGAATTCCACAACCTCACAGCTCTCACTGTAAAAAATCCTTTCCGAATATTTAAATGGAACCTCCCTTCTTCTAAACGGAGTGGGTGCCCTCGTGTCCGTTGGAAGGACCTACTGGTAAATAAAACATTAGAGAGGTTATTATATGATCCCTTTATATATTTATACATAGTTATCATGTCACCTCTTAAGCGCCTCTTCTCCAGTGTAAACAGACCCAACTTGGCCAGTCTTTCCCCATAACCGAGACTTTCCATACCCTTTACCAGCTTAGTTGCCCTTCTCTGGACCCTCTCTAACTCAATAATGTCCCGTTTGAGCACTGGAGACCAAAACTGAACAGCATATTCTAGATGGGGCCTTACCAGCGCTCTGTAAAGGGGAAGAATAACCCCCTCCTCCTGTGAATCTATACCCCTTTTAATACAGCTCAATACCCTGTTTGCCCTTGCAGCTGCTGCCTGGCATTGCTTGCTACAGCCAAGTTTATTATCTACAAGGACTCCAAGGTCCTTCTCCATTATGGATTTGCCTAGTGCAGTCCCATTAAGGTTATACGGGGCTTGCATATTTTTACATCCCAGGTGCATGACCTTACATTTATCCACATTAAATCTCATCTGCCACTTAGCTGCCCAGATTGCCAGTTGGCCAAGATCCTGCTGCAGGGATGTCACATCCTGGATAGAATTGACTGGTCTGCAGAGTTTTGTGTCATCTGCAAACACTGATACATTACTCATAATACCCTCCCCTAAGTCATTTATGAACAAATTAAACAAAAGTGGACCCAGTACAGAACCCTGAGGGACCCCACTGAGAACCTTACTCCAAGTAGAGAATGTGCCATTAACAACCCCCCTCTGTACCCGATCCTGTAGCCAGTTTTCTATCCATGTGCAAACGACTTCACTAAGCCCAATAGACCTTAGCTTAGAAAGCAGTCGTTTGTGGGGAACGGTATCAAATGCTTTGGCAAAATCCAAATAGATTATATCTACTGCATCCCCACTGTCCCACTACTGCCCCCCCCACTGTCCCACTACTGCCCCCCCCACTGTCCCACTACTGCCCCCCACTGTCCAGCTTCTTACTTACCTCATCATAAAAAGCAATTAAATTGGTCTGACATGACCTGTCCTTCATAAAGCCATGCTGATTCCTACCCATAATGCCATTCTCCACTACATCATTTTGAATGTGATCCCTTAACAAGCCTTCAAATAACTTGCCCACCACAGATGTCAAACTTACAGGCCTATAATTGCCAGGCTGAGATCTTACTCCCTGTATAAATATAGGAATGACATTCGCCTTCTTCCAATCCCTAGGTACCATACCTGATGAAAGAGAGTCTGAGAATATCAGAAACAAGGGCCACTGCAATTCTGCCCCTAGCTCTCTCAGTACCCGGGGGTGTATTCCATCTGGCCCAGGTGCCTTGTTTACATTTATCGTGTGTAACCCTTTAAGCACCATATCCTGTGCCAACCACTGTGTAGTTGGAGCTGAGGCAACAGTGAAGCTATTGGGTGGGACTTGGCCCACTGGCTCCCCCTACTGTATACACAGAAGAAAAGAACTGGTTAAGCACATCTGCCTTTTCTGTATCCGCTGTAACCATATTGTTATTATAACTCAATGGGGCCACACCCTCAACCTGCATCTTTTTACTATTAATATACTTAAAAAACTTTTTGGGGTGAGTCTTGGCCTCGGCCGCGATGCGCTCCTCATTTTCTATCTTTGCCTTCCGGATTGCTGTTTTACACACTTGTTATAGTGTTTATATTCATTAAACGCAGCTACTGTCCCCTCTGACTTATATTTCTTAAAAGCTTTCCTTTTTCTCCCTATTAACTTCTTTACCTCAGAGTTAAGCCACATAGGGTGATTCTTAACACTTCTACTTTTTCTTATTAATGGAATGAATTGAGAACAGTAATGATTTAATATCATTTTAAATGACAACCATTTCTGCTCTGTGTTTTTATCAGAAAACATAATGCCCAATCTATGCCCTGAAGCGCTGCCCTTAAGGAGCTAAAATTTGCCTTCCTAAAATTCAGTGTCTTTGTTGCCCCCGTGTAAATTTGTTTCCTGCACCAAACATCAAATGAAATAACATTATGGTCACTATTACCCAGGGGTTCAACCACTTGCACATTTGCTATACGTTCTGGGTCATTAGAGATCACTAGATCCAGTATAGCATGGTTCCTGGTTGGCTCCTCAACAACCTGTGACATAAAGTTGTCATGCAGCAAGTTTATAAACTTGTTCCCAGTTACTGTCCTGGCAGTACTATTGCCCCAGTCAATATCAGGGTAATTAAAATCCCCCATTATTATCACTTGCCCCAAACTAGCAGCCTTTTCTATTTGCAACAGGAGCTGGGCCTCCTCCTCTTCGCTTACATTAGGGGGCTATAGCATACCCCTACAATTAGCTTGGTAGATTCTTTACTATCTGTGAGAAGCTCAACCCATAAGGATTCAGCTCCCTCTGTTAACCCCATCACTTCCTCCTTAATATTTGCTTTTAATTCCTGCTTAATGAACAGACACACTCCTCCTCCTTTTCTATTGCCCCTGTCCCTCCGAAACAATGTATACCCCCCAATATTAACTGCCCAGTCATGAGACTCATTCAACCAAGTTTCAGCAACACCAATCCCATCATATTTCCGCTCCAACGCCAGTACCTCCAGCTCTCCCATTTTACCAGTCAGACTCCTTGCATTGGGAAACATACATTTAATACTGGTTCCGGCGTGAGAATGACGTGTAAACAACTTATGGGCCTCCCTGCCATTATCAGTATCCCGAAGCAAGTCTCCTCCCCCATTTTCCCTTACTATGCCCACTACCTCATCTATCCTGTCTCCCACAGAATTTCCCTCTGCACCCTCCCCCCCACTCCTAGTTTAAAATCTCCTCCAACCCGCTAGCCATCTTTTCCCCAAAAGCAGCTGCCCATCATCATTGAGGTGCCCCCCATCCCTGGCAAAGAGCTTGTAGCCGATGAGAAATCAGCCCAGTTCTGGAGAAACCCAAAGCCCTCCTCCCTGCACCAATCTCTCAGCCGGGCATTAATCTCCCTGAGCTCCCGCTGCCTTCTTAATGTTGCTCGTGGCACAGGGAATATCTCTGAGAAAATTACCTTGGAAGTCCTCGCCCTCAACTTCGCACCTAGCTTTTTAAAATCGTTCTTGAGGACTTCCCCCCCTCCTCTAACTTTGTCATTGGTACCCTATGTGTACCCCCAACCGCCGGGGCTTCCCCCCTCTAACTCCCCGGTGTACCCCCAACCGCCGGGTCTTCCCCAGCCCTCCCAACAATCTGCCCACTCGTTCCACCACATGCGAACCTAGCACCAGGCAAGCAACACACAGTTCGGCATGTAGGGTCTTTGCGACAAATTCCCCTATCCACCTTTCTAATAATTGAATCCCCTACAACTATAGCCTGCCTTCCCTTCCTAGCACTACTCCCCCCACCTGTATTAGAGGTGCCGGCTCCCAGGGTGCTCTGAGAGTCAGCCCGCTCCATACACGCCAGCTCAGAGCTGCCTTCCCTCCCTAGCACTATTCCCCCACCTGTATTAGAGGTGCCGGCTCCCAGGGGGCTCTGAGAGTCAGCCTGCCCCCATACATGCCAGCTCAGAGCTGCCTTCCCTCCCTAGCACTATTCCCCCCACCTGTATTAGAGGTGCCGGCTCCCAGGGGGCTCTGAGAGTCAGCCCGCCCCATACATGCCAGCTCAGAGCTGCCTTCCCTCCCTAGCACTATTCCCCACCTGTATTAGAGGTGCCGGCTCCCAGGGGCTCTGAGAGTCAGCCCGCTCCATACATGCCAGCTCAGAGCTGCCTTCCCTCCCTAGCACTATTCCCCCACCTGTATTAGAGGTGCCGGCTCCCAGGGGCTCTGAGAGTCAGCCCGCTCCATACATGCCAGCTCAGAGCTGCCTTCCCTCCCTAGCACTATTCCCCCACCTGTATTAGAGGTGCCGGCTCCCAGGGGGCTCTGAGAGTCAGCCCGCCCCATACATGCCAGCTCAGAGCTGCCTTCCCTCCCTAGCACTATTCCCCCACCTGTATTAGAGGTGCCGGCTCCCAGGGGCTCTGAGAGTCAGCCCGCCCCATACATGCCAGCTCAGAGCTGCCTTCCCTCCCTAGCACTATTCCCCCACCTGTATTAGAGGTGCCGGCTCCCAGGGTGCTCTGAGAGTCAGCCCGCCCCATACATGCCAGCTCAGAGCTGCCTTCCCTCCCTAGCACTATTCCCCCACCTGTATTAGAGGTGCCACTCCCAGGGTGCTCTGAGAGTCAGCCCGCTCCATACATGCCAGCTCAGAGCTGCCTTCCCTCCCTAGCACTATTCCCCCACCTGTATTAGAGGTGCCACTCCCAGGGTGCTCTGAGAGTCAGCCCGCTCCATACATGCCAGCTCAGAGCTGCCTTCCCTCCCTAGCACTATTCCCCCCACCTGTATTAGAGGTGCCGGCTCCCAGGGTGCTCTGAGAGTCAGCCCGCCCCATACATGCCAGCTCAGAGCTGCCTTCCCTCCCTAGCACTATTCCCCCCACCTGTATTAGAGGTGCCACTCCCAGGGTGCTCTGAGAGTCAGCCCGCTCCATACATGCCAGCTCAGAGCTGCCTTCCCTCCCTAGCACTATTCCCCCACCTGTATTAGAGGTGCCGGCTCCCAGGGTGCTCTGAGAGTCAGCCTGCTCCATACATGCCAGCTCAGAGCTGCCTTCCCTCCCTTAGCACTATTCCCCCACCTTATTAGAGGTGCCGGCTTCCCAGGGTGCTCTGAGAGTCAGCCCGCTCCATACATGCCAGCTCA
The DNA here is from genome assembly GCF_000004195.4 of Xenopus tropicalis. Taxonomy (NCBI): domain Eukaryota; kingdom Metazoa; phylum Chordata; class Amphibia; order Anura; family Pipidae; genus Xenopus; species Xenopus tropicalis. The sequence goes on from NW_022279347.1 coordinate 75,635, forward strand.
GACTGCCTTCCCTCCCTAGCACTACTCCCCCCACCTGTATTAGAGGTGCCACTCCAGGGTGCTCTGAGAGTCAGCCTGCCCCATACATGCCAGCTCAGAGCTGCCTTCCTCCCTAGCACTATTCCCCCACCTGTATTAGAGGTCCAGCACCCAGGGGGCTCTGAAGAGTCAGCCCGCCCCATACATGCCAGCTCAGAGCTGCCTTCCCTCCCTAGCACTATTCCCCCAACCTGTATTAGAGGTGCCACTCCCAGGTGCTCTGGAGCAGCCCGCCTCCATACATGCCAGCCTCAAGCTGCCTTCCCTCCCTACCACTATCCCCCCACCTTATTAGAGGTGCCACTCCAGGTCCTCTGAGATCAGCCTCCCCATACATGCCAGCTCAGGAGCTGCCTTCCCTCCCTAGCACTATTCCCCCCACCTGTATTAGAGGTGCCAGCACCCAGGGGCTTCTGAGAGTCAGCCCGCCCCATACATGCCAGCTCAGAGCTGCCTTCCCTCCCTAGCACTATTCCCCCCACCTGTATTAGAGGTGCCAGCACCCAGGGGGCTCTGAGAGTCACCTGCTTCCATACATGCCAGCTCAGAGCTGCCTTCCCTCCCCTAGCACTATTCCCCCCACCTTTATAGAGGTGCCACTCCCAGGGCTTCTGAGAGTCAGCCCTGCTCCATACATGCCAGCTCAGAGCTGCCTTTCCCTCCTAGCACTATTCCCCCACCTGTATTAGAGGTGCCGGCTCCCCAGGGGCTCTGAGAGTCAGCCTCTCCATAACAGCCACTCAGAGCTGCCTTCCCTCCCTAGCACTATTCCCCCACCTGTATTAGAGGGTGCCGGCTCCAGGGTGCTCTGAAGTCAGCCCCCCCATACATGCCAGCTCAGAGCGCCTTCCCCAGCATCTTCACCATTAAGCGGCAAATCTGTTGGTTTGTACAAGCTTTGAACCAGCCCCTACCCTTGTGTCCCCTACTGTCCCTCTTAACTGTTACAAAATTTGTCTCCTCTCATTAACCTCCACTGTCCCTTCTCCCCCCCCCACTACAACCGGCCCCTGCCAGTGGTTGCTCAGTGACCTCCTGTTCTCCCCCATGTTTGCCCCCTCAGTGCTGCCAGTTCCCCCCTTAGATTCTGCACCTCAGATTCCAAGAGGAAACCCACCTGCATCTCTCACAAGTAAATGCTGCATGGAACTGCTGCTCCAGGACCCCATACATCGACAAGAGCACACTGAGTAACACCAGCAATCATACTGCAACTCATATTGCCACTGGTACTTACAGTCTGCCGAGTGCAATCCCTTGTATAGTGCCTTTTTGTTTTTAACGCCTACTATACACTTAATCTACATGCAACTCTCGCTAGCAGCTCCCACACTCGCTGTGCAGTCAGAAACTTATTGAGGTTCAAACCAAACAGCCAAAAGTCTGCTGAGAATTTTACCAGATTTACTCCTCCCCTTAATTAGTATGCTCAATCAAGCCAGGTAGCACTTACAAGTCACACAGCAGTTAGTTAATTGCACTTACTTTCTCCTTTCAACCAGCACTCCCCAGCATGCACAGTAAACCCCAAACAACCTTTTTGTTTTAAACGCCTGCTATACACTTAAATTTACATGCAACACTTTAGATTACATGCAACACTCGCTAGCAGCTCCCAAACTCGCTGTTCAGTCAGAAACTTATTGAGGTTCAAACCAAACAGCCAAATGTCTGTTGCCCTACTTTCTCCATCTTGCCCTACTGTCTACATCTTGCCCTACTGTCTCCATCTTGTCCTACTGTCTACATCTTGCCCTATTGTCCCCATCTTGCCCTACTTCCTCCATCTTTCTACTGCTCTTCCATCTTGCCCTATGCCCCATCTTGCCCTACTGTTTCCATCTTGTCCTACTGTCTCCATCTTGCCCTACTGTCTCCCACTCTTGTCCTACTGTCTCCATCGTCCTACTGTCTCCATCTATTACCTAACGTCTCCATCGGCCCTTATGTCTCCATCTGCCTACTGTCTCCATTCTTGTCTTACAGTCTCCATCGTGCCCTACTGTCTCATCTTGCCTTACTGTCTCCATCTTACCCTACTATCTCCATCTTGCGCCCTATTGTCCCATCTTGCCTACTGTCTCCATCTTGTCCACTGTCTCCATCTTGGCCCTATGTCTCCATCTTTCCTACGTCTCCAATCTTGTCCTACTTGTTCTCCATCTTGTCCTACTGTCTCCATCGTGCCCTACTGTCTCCATCTTGCCCTACTGTCTCCATCTTGCCCTACTGTCTCCATACTTGTCCTACTGTCTTCCATCTCTCCTACTGTCTCCAATTCTTGTCCTACTGTCTCCATCTTGCCCTACTGTCTCCATCTTTCCTACTGTCTCCATCTGTCCTACTTCTCCATCTGTGCCCCTACTGTCCCCATCTTCGCCTACTGTCTCCATCTGCCCTACTGTCTCCATCTTGTGTCTACTGTCTCCATCTTGCCCTCACTTCTCCATCTTGTCCTACTGTCTCCATCTTATGCCCTACTGTCTCCATCATTGCCTACTGCTCCATCTTGTGCCTGACTGTCTCCATCGTGCTCCTACTTCTCCATCTTTGCCCTACTGTCCCCATCTTCTCCTTACTGTCTCCATCTTATCCAAACTGTCTCCATCTTGCCCTACTGTTCTCCCTCTTGCCCTACTGTCTCCACTTGTCCTAACCGTCTCCACTGTCCTACTGTCCTCCATCTTGTCCTACTGTCTCCATCTTGCCCTTACTGTCTCCTCCATCTTGCTTACTGTCTCCATCTTGCCCTACTGTCTCTCCATCTTGCCCCTACTGTCTCCATCTTGCCCTATTGTCTCCATCTTGGCTTACGTGTCTACCATCTGCCCTACTGCTCATCTTGCCCTACTGTTTCCATACTGTCCTACTGTCTCCATCTTCCCTCTACTTGCTTACTGTCTCCATCTTGCCCTACTTCTCCAATCTTGCCCCACTGTCTCCATCTTGCCCTACTGTCTCCATCTTGTCCTACTGTCTCCATCTTGTTCCTACTTCTCCATCTTTCCTACTGTCCCCATCTTTGCCCTACGTCCCCACTTGCCCTACTGTTTCCATCTTGTCCTACTGTCGCCATCTGCCCTGACTGTCTCCATTCTTGCCTACTGTCTCCATCTTACCCTACGCCTCCATCTGCCCTACTGTCCCCATCTTGCCACAACTGTCTCCATCTTGCCCTACGTGGCCCATCTGTGCTACTTCTCCATTTGTCCTACTGTCTCCATCTTGCCCTTACTGTCCCCATCTTGCCCTACTTCCCCATCTTGCCCTACGTCCCATCTTGTCCTACTAATCTCATCTTGCCCCTACTGTCCCCATCTTGTCCTACTATTCTCCCATCTTGCCTACTGCTCTCAATCTTTCCCTTACTGTGCCCATCTTGTCTTCTGTCTCCATCTTCCTACTGTCTCCATCTTGTCCTACTGTCTCCATCTTGCCCTACTGTCTCCATCTTGTCCTACTGTCCCCCATCTTGTCCTACTGTATCACCTTGCCCTACTGTCCCATCTTGCCCTACTGTCTCCATCTTGTCCCTACTTCCCCATTCTTGTCCTACTGTCCCCATCTTGTCCTGCTGTCTTCCATCTTGCCCTTCTGTCCCATCTTGCCCTGCTGTCTCCATCTTGTCCTACTGTCCCCACTCTTGCGCCACTTTCTCCATCTTGCCCTAACTGTCTCAATCTTGCCCTGCTGTCTCCTCTTTGTCCTACTGTCTCAATCTGCCCTTCTGTCCCCATCTTGTCCTACTGTCTCCATCTTGTCCTACTGTCCCCATCTTGCCTACTGTCCCCATCTTGCCCTACTGTCCCCATCTTGCCCTACGTCTCCATCTTGTCCTACTGTCCCCATCTTGTCCTACTGTCTCCATCTTCCCTACTGTCTCCATCATTGTCCTACTGTCTCCATCTTGTCCACTGTCGCCCATCTTGCCCTACTGTCCCCATCTTGTCCTACTGTCGTCCATCTTGCCCTTACTGTCCCCAATCTTTCCTACTGTCTCCATCTTGCCCTACTGTCTCCATCTTGTCCTACTGTCTCATCTTGCCCCTACTGTCCCCCATCTGCCCTACTTCTCCATCTTGTCTAACTGTCTCCATATTTCCCTCTGTCTTCATCTTGTCCTACTGTCTCCATTTGCCATACTGTCCCCATCTTGTCCTGCTGTCTCCATCTTGCCCTACTGTCCCCATCTGTCCTACTGTCCTCCATCTTGCCCTACTGTCTCCATCTTGTCCACTAATTTGTCCCCATCTTGCCCTACTGTCTCCATCTTGCTACTGTCTCTCTTGCCCCTACTTCTCCAATCTTGCCCCTACGTACTCCATCTCTGCCCTACTTGTCTCCATCTTGCTTACTGTCTCCCATCTTGCCCTACTTCTCCATCTTGCCCTTACTGTTCCATCTGTCCTACTGTCTCCATCTTGCCTACTTCTCCATCTTGGCTTACTGTCTCCATCTTGCCCACTTCTCCATCTTGCCCCACTGTCTCCATTCTTGCCCTTATGTCTCCATCTTGTCCTACTGTCTCCATCTTGTCCTACTGTCTCCATCTTGTCCTACTGTCCCCATCTTGCCCTCTGTCCCCATCTTGCCCTACTGTTTCCATCTTGTCCACTGTCTCCATCTTGCCCTACTGTCTCCATCTTGCCCTACTGGTTCTCCAATCTTAACCTAACAGCCCTCCATCTTGCCCTACTGCTCCCCATGCTATGCCCAAACTGTCTCCATCTTGGTGCCCTACTGTCTCCATCTTGTCCTACTGTCTCCATCTTGCCCTACTGTCCCCATCTTGCCCTACTGTCCCCATTCTTGTCCTATATCTCCCATCTTGCCCTACTGTCCCATCTTTTCCTACTATCTCCATCTTGTCCTACGTGTCTCAATCTTTCCCTACTGTGCCCATCTTGTCCTTCTGTCTCCCATCTTGCCCTACTGTCTCCATCTTGTCCTACTGTCTCCATCTTGTCCTACTTGTCTCCATCTTGCCCTACTGTCTCCATCTGCCTACTGTCCCCATTTGCCCTACTTGCCCCATCTTGCCCTACTGTCCCCATCTTGCCCTACTGTCTCCATTCTTGTCCTACCTGTCCCCATCTTGTCCTACGTCTCCATCTTGCCTACTGTCTCCATCTTGTCCTACTGTCTCCATCTTGTCCTACTGTCCCCATCTTGCCCTACTTCCCCATCTTGTCCTACTGTCTCCATCTTGCCTACTGTCCCCATCTGTCCTACTGTCTCCATCTTGCCTACGCTCCATCTTGTCTCCTACTGTCTCCATCTTGCCCTACTGTCCCCATCTTTCCCTACTGTCTCCATCTTGTCCTACTGTTCTCCATATTGTCCCTCTGTCTTCATCTTGTCCTACTGTCTCCATTTTCCATACTGTCCCCATCTTGTCCTACTGTCTCCATCTTGCCCTACTGTCCCCACTTGTTCCTATTCTCCATCTTGCCCTACTGTCTCCCATCTTGTCCTACTCGTCTCCATCTTGCCCTATTGTCCCCATTTAGCCCTACTGTCTCATCTTGTCCTACTGTCTCCATATTGTCCTCTGTCTTCATCTTGTCCTACTGTCTCATTTTGCCATTACTGTTCCCATCTTCTCCTTACTGTTTCCACTTTTCCTACTTCTCCATCTTGTCCTACTGTCCCAATTTGTCCCTCTGTCTTTCATCTGTCCTACTGTCTCCATTTTGCCATACTGTCCCATCTTCTCCTACTGTTTCCATCTTTTTCCTACTGTCCCCATCTTGCCCCTACTGTCTCCATCTTGCCCTACTGTCTCCCATCTTGTCCTTACTGTCTCCAATCTTTTTCCTACTGTCTCCATCTTTGTCCTACTGTCTTCCATCTTGTCCTACTGTCTCCATTTTGCATACTGTCCCCATCTATGTTCCTACTGTCCCATCTTGTCCTACTTCTCCATTTTGCCATACTGTCTCCATCTTGCCCCTACTGTCCCCATCTTGTCCTACTGTCTCCATCTTGTCCTACTGTCCCCCATTCTTCCCTACTTCCCCATCTTGGCCCTACTGTCTCCATCTTGTCCTACTGTCTCCATCTTGCGCCTACTGTCCCATCTTGCCCCTACTTGTTCCCATCTTGTCCTACTGTCTCCATCGTTGCGCCTACTTGCCCGATCTTGTCTGCTGTCTCCATCTTGCCCTACTGTCTCCATTCTTGTCCTAGCTGTTCTCCAAATCTTGTTCCTACTGTCTCCATCTTGCCTTACTGTGCCCATCTTGCACTACTGTCTCCACTTTCCTATTGCTCTCCATCTTGTCCTTACTGTCTCAATCTTGCCCTGCTTTCTCCATCTTGCCCTACTGTCTCCATCTTGTCCTACTGTCATCCATCTTGCCCTTACTGTCTCCCATCTAGCCCTACTAGTCCCCATCTTGCCCTACTGTCTCCATCTTGTCCTACTTCCCATCTTGCCCTACGCTCTCAATTTTGCTTGCCCTACTGTCTCCATCTTGCCCTTAATCTCCATCTTGCCGTACTGTTTCATCTTGCCCTACTGGCCTCCATCTTGTCTACTGTTTCCATCTTGCCCTACGTCTCCATCTTGCCCCTACTGTCTCCATCTTGCCCTACTGTCTCCATCTTCCCTACTGTCTCCATTT
>NW_022279348.1:0-79987 GCF_000004195.4 Xenopus tropicalis
CGACATCTGTTATGTTCTGGTACTGAAGGCTTTTAAAGTCACTCTGTGAAATACTGAAGGCTTTTAAAGTCTCTCTGTGAAATTTTAATATCACCAACAAGCTCTTTACAGAATGTACCGACCCATGAATCAATATCACCGCCAGTGAGTGTAACGGCCTCAGTTGATTTCTCTATAGCTCCCTGTATAAGTGATTTGAATTTTTCAAGATTTCTGATTAAAATGTTACAAATCTTTGAATTATCCCTTTGACAATATTCAGTAACAGTTTCCTGCAAAAACACAGTAAATGCTCCTTTTGGATCTTTAATATACTGAGTGTATGCTGGGAAATCTTCCTTTTCAGCCAGAGACTTCAAGAGGTGAAGCTCTAATTGAGATCTGTTCCCATTAAGAGCCGGGTGGTTGCATTTCATTTCACTGGCTAAGCCAATAGCTGCCTGGGCATATACTTGTTCCTTTATAGAATCAGTCAGTTTATCACTTAAGATTTCAGCCAGTGATGCAATCGATGCCTTTTCTGCAAAGGAAGTTTTAAAGATTTTTAAGAAATGATTTTTTTTTGTTCCAAAATAGCTGACTGGGTCATTTCGTTTTCTAAATTCAATAGAAATGTGGGTAAATCTCTCTGCTGCTTTTCTGCACAAATAAAGAGAAACAAATACAGTGAATTCCTTCTTGAACCTGAATTTTGGGTCCAACCCGGTGCTCAGTTCCTTCTCTATGATGCGCAGGATTTCATGAAAGTAGCTGCGCTGATAGTCCATATTATCCCTCTCCTTCTTATCAATATAACTATTAATTCCAGTACTTAGTTTTTCTGTTTCTTTTGTTATTTCCATTTCTTCAGTTTCTTTGAGTTTTTCAGATTGAATTCCAAACCGCTTTGTTTTTGTCTGGATATATTTAGAAAACGCTAAATAGGAACTGGTCCATTCACAAGAACTTCTGACCTTGTTAATCAGATCTGTCTCTTGTTTAAAGTAATCTAGAAGGATATTTTCCATATCCACATTAATGTTAGGTGGCTTAAATATGGGCCTGGAAGCCTTTACTTTATCAATCCAATCACTCCACAGTATATGAAAATGTTCTTCTATCTCATCTTCATTTGGTGCTTTTTCTTTCAGACATAAAGCCAAATCTCTGCTTTTACTTAACAGCTCAACTTCATATTGTTCTTTCATTTGGTCAGTTTCTCTCTTGCTTTTCTTTATGTGTATCTGCTCATCTAGGTTTTTCTTTAACTCATCTATAAGATCATTTTTAACTCCTTCCAGTCTGATCTCAGTTTTTGCTTTCCACTGGATCAGTATATTGCCCTCTTTCTCATCAGTGAAGAAATTACTTAGGTCATCCATAATTTTGGTATATATCTCTTTAAGACTATCATGAAGAGAAATTCTCTCTATACTCTGTAGTTCATTGTTTATAATTTGGTTTTTGAGTTTGTTCTGCAGATTAAGCATATGTTCTCTCATGTCCCATGTCCATTTACAGTATTGTGTTTCTAGCTTGTTGTAGGCTGCAATCTCAAGAGAATTCTTGAAGCTGAAAACAAAGTTCTCATTCAGCAGAGCATTCCACAAATCAGTTACACGAATCTTAAAATCTGAAATAGATAAAACATTGCCTTGTGCTTTTCCATGATCAAGTATCATTTTTTTAAGCGTTTGCACATTCTGACTGTAACTTGGGTTGGGCGGAGCCATTGGTGGGTCACCTTCCCAGAGGTGGGCAAAGTACCTAATATGAGTGTTTACATCATATTTGATCACATCATTAAAGCAAGTAATGTCAGAATGTTCTTGTTCTGCTGCAATTCGTGTCATTTCATCCAGTTTTTCCTGAAGTCGTCTATGTCCCTCCATATTATTCTCTGCCGCTGTGATTTCTCCAACATTCTGATGAACAAATAGACACCCCGGCTTGAGATTTACTGATTTCATTCTCAGGAATGCCTGAACAGCTATCTGTAGAATGTCCTGCATTTCAGAAGGATTTTCCCCATAAATGTTAATCAGTGTGATGTTGCCCAGGCCAATTACAAATGTAGCCAACTCATTGTCATGGTTTAAAGTTGTTTCATTGGACAGTTCCATGGCTCTTAAGCCTTCAGTATCTATTACAAGCACAAAGTCAAAGTTCATTTCTTGTCTGAGTTGTTCATCGACCTTTACAAGCTGCATGAATGCCCCCCGGGTGCATCTACCTGCACTTACTGCAAACTCCAGGCCAAACATGGCATTTAGCAGAGTAGATTTCCCAGTACTTTGTATTCCAAGAACTGAAAGAACAAAAAGCTTCTTATCTCCAAGTGTTTCTACCAGTTTATCTATAACAGCTCCTATCCATCTCAGAGCCACATGTGCAGCATCCCCATCCATCAGTTCTACTGGGTACCCGGAGACCATGAGATTGGCAGCAATTTCTGGTAACAAGTGAAAACCTTTATCATCTTTAGAATCTGTTACTGAAGCCTCATAGATCTGTCCCACTTCTCTCAGGACGTGTTCCAGTCCAAATGTTGAATCATTTATCTGCTTTGATAGACTGTTTAATTTCCTTTCCATCTCTTCTACTTTCTGTTCTTGTTTTGTCTTTTGAATATCTGACCATAAGTCATGAAAAGTCTGTTTTAGTTGTGGAAGAACATCTATTGTTAATTTGTCTAAATGCAGTTTAAACCACTGCAGAAAGTACATTTTTGAGAAATCTGAGTGTGACTGTAATATTTTTAGAAAACATGTGATAAACACATTGAGTGGAAATGCTCTTTGTAACTGATTCTGCCTAATTTCACTCTTCTCCGACTCAGTTTTACTGCGTTGCTGCTCGATGCTTTCATTACGGTTTCCCTTGAGACGATTGAGTTCTTTGTCTTTCTGACACCATTTGTGCCACAGATCCCCTTGTAGTGGAAGAAATTTTCTCTTCATTTCTACAACTTCTTTCTCTCTTAAAAAAGTCATTAGCATTTTAACTTGTTCTCTTGTAGATTTATATATTTCACTTTCTACATCAACAGTGATACCGTATCCTTTTGCAAGATCCACACAGTCATCCAGAGAACGAGGCCTCTCTGTGTTCCCTATCATGCTTGTAATTGTTATTTTTAGTTCTTGTAGTAATTCTGCCTCATTTCTGTTCTTTGTGCCAATTTTCACTTTGTTACCAGTATCTGACAGATTATGATCTTTATCAGAAAACAGACATAGTAAAGGTTTAGGAGACTGATAGCATTTCAGTAGAAATTCTCGTTTTTTTGCATCTTCCAAATCAGCCTCAGTTAAAAGTATGACAATGACGGAGGCAATGCCCAGTAAGAAGCTGACTTGCTTATCATGCTCTCGTAGATCCCCATGGAGATTTGTAAAAGCAACGCAGTCATCAAACATGTCATCATCCCTCCCCCCTGGACAATACCAGGCAATCTCTGCAACACCTTTCATTAGTACCGAGGTCTTTGTGCTGCCTTCACACTGTCGGTGGTAAAAGATGTCATGTTTTCTCTTACTCATCAAAGAGTTAATAAGTTGGGACTTTGAGGTGCGAGAGTCACCAAACCGAAAGAAACTTACAATGGGTATTTCTGCTTCATTTATATATTTCTGTTTGGATTTATTTATCTTAGTTTCACTTTTATGGCTTTCTTTTTGCCACTTCCTTTGTACATCACAGAATGCAGAGAGTGGGAATTCTAAATCCCCAGTACGAGGATCAGGCACCAAGAGGGGAAGGGCAAACTGACAAAATGAAAGTTTTCTGTAGATTACTTGTCTGGTTATATCATCAGCGCAGTATAAAATTGCCATCTGGAGATCCATAGGGTGGATATGGTGTGTGTTTGTGTTCAGTTTATTACATTGCGCCTCAGTGAATCTCAGAAAATTGTCAAAACTATTCTTCTCTGAGTCTGTAACATTCTCTTTGGTGGGTGTCTCTGTAAAATTCACTCGGGTTGTGGGTAATTTTATAGATTTATTTTCATAGCTGTGTATTAAATACCTTGCCCGGTAATCAAAACTTAGCAATTTTTGCAAAAATTGGAATACAGGAGACTTATGAGCAATGTTACAGATAATACGGAAGTCAGAAATATTCAGCTTTTTTGGATAGTAGTTTTTAAGATCAGTTTGTTTAAGTAAATTCTGGAAATCCACATTTGTGTGCTCTGGGTTCATTTCAGAAACTATTTCTTTGCAATAAGTTTTATTTTGACCAATATGTTCCAATTCCTGAAACACTCGTTCTACATTTAATTCTGCATCATTGCTTTCATTTTGTGATGAAATTAATACCTCAAGGTCTTTTTCCAGACCACTGAAATCTGAATTTTCATAGAATTTTTTTAGACTTTTTGTAATAATATCAGAGAGTGAATTGCCCAGGAATTTAACCATAAAATCAAGACGTTGTATTTTGTCTGTGGATGATGGGTGATCGCTGTTCCCTACATCAGTCAAACCAGCAAGCAATACATGGGCCTGGAACTTCAGTTTACTTTGCTTTCTCAGTTGTGTGTATTTACGATAGGCCGTGTGGATACATTCTTCCATATGTTCAATATCGTGCAGTCCCAAAATGCCTTTAAAGGTGTAATTCTGTAAACAAAATCCTGAATTGTTAGCAGTACAAAGCAACAGAAGTTCTGCATCAAATTCCTTAATGTCTCTCATGGATTTCAGCAATGAACACAATGCACGATTAATCTGTATTGTTGCTCTTACCCTGGCTTGGTGAGTCTCCTCTGCATTTGGATGATGAATACAGAGCACCCCAACAATATCTTCCTTTGATTTTTTTACTTTGTCAGTAAATACAGAAACAGAAATATCCTCAGATTCATTTGATTTTGAATCATGGATCCACTTTAAAATAAATGACTTATTTGGGAAATTTTCACAGGAATAAATGTCAGGCTCAAGAAGCTCACGAAAGAGCAATTTTACCATGGAATTCTTAGGGGAAGATTTATATTTCTCAACAACTTTCATCACAAAATTCTGAAAGTCTCCATCAGACAGGCACAGGTCTACCCAAGAACTAGAGTTATTTGTTGCTTGATTTACTGCATGTTTATACTGAAGAAGAGCCATCAGGTGCTCTGTGGCATTGTCCACTGTCCATAACTTTATGCCTTCTAAGACATTAATACTTTTATCCATATCATACAATAGACATTCTCCATAAAATGTCTCTATGGGGAGATTAGTCAGCAGTTTGTATGAATTAGCAAGACATGTTGCAATTGTCAGACAATCTTTAAAGTCCTCTTTGTGATTGGACAGAATAATTTCCCATACAGGCATCAGCTGGAAACCTCGGTCAATAACACTCCATGTTTTACTATTGTTTACAAGACCCGCCTTCCATTGCTGCAGAGAATCTATTATTGGAGGACCTCCAGTTTTCATCACAAAGATTTTTTCAAGAAATTCTGAAATGTTTGATTTATAAATGGAAACTGGGACATTTGAACTTGCCACATCCAGGTTTGCTCCCCACCCATAGTAAGTAGCTGCCACAAAGCCATCAAGGGCTTCAGATATTGTTTTCTTGGCTTCCTGCAACTGTGCAGCCTGAAATCCTTCGCTTGATGCTTTCCACCACAATATTCCTCCAAACTGTATAGGGCCCAAGCTGACATGTGACCCAAACCTTTTATAAAAATTTGCACAGTCATTTGTTATTGTTTCTTTGTCTGCGTTAGATTCAATCATTTTACTCTCAATTTCTGTTAAACATTGCAAAGCTTCTTTAGAAAGTCTGATTTGATCCTTTGTGAAGTAACAGGAAGCGAGAGGAACGCAGTTAAATCTAATTACGGAAACATAAATCTGCTCATTGAGTGTCTCACTTGCTTTTTCAGACTCACAGCAGTTTGTGTTGCCTTCAGCACCAAGATCCAAAAACCCACCTGGGATGGAACAGCTGAGACTTAATCCAAGTTTCTCAACTGACTTTTGAAAATGATTTTCTTTATTAATGGATTCAAATTCCCTCTGCCATAAAACTGGACCTTGTTCCGGCCCAAAAAGCTTGAAACCCTGAGGAACACAAATTAATTTCTCATGTTTCTGAAGCAAATCCTTCCTGTTTTCTGTTATATAAATCCCCTCGAGTGCTAACCCCCCAGATGCCAACTTTAGGATGTCTTTATCTGGCAGATTTGTTTTTTGTAAAAATGATTCCTCTATCAGGTCTATTTGCCTCTGGAAGGAATCTATGAAATCAGCGAATCTTTTCCCAGGGGGCGGTAGGAGTTCAGCAGGGATCTGCAGGGCTTTCTTCAGTTCCTTCTCAGTCTGTCTGACACTTTCATCATCTTGACTCTTTCCTTCATCATTTAACCCTTTCAGTTTCCCCAGTATCTCAGCAGCATGTTCCTTTTTTGCTTTCAACGTTCTTGAATGAATTTGTTGGGTTTCGGCTAAGTCTGTGCTGCTATCTGGCAGGTTACAGAGTTTCCGCAAAGCCTTTCTCTCCCAGGGATATTTGATTTTGGCTTCTAGTTCTGTATAATCTTCATAATCACAATATTGTAATGCGTGAGAACTCCGAAGCCCAATCTTTTCTGTAATTAGGGGAATCCAATAATCAGTGTCTAGACGAGTGTCACTGAGCTTCTTTGCAAGTTCCTCCCTTATGTGCTTATTTTCCTCTTCCTCCATTGATTTCCTAAAAGAGAATAGGCATTTGCATCAATCTTACTGCACATTTTGTTTGTTTAGTTAATATATATAAAAAGATTTATTTGGCTGGAAATAAATTAGTTCTGATTAGGGATGAGTAAAATGTTTCACTAAGTAATTATTAGCAAAAAATTTGGCAATTTTGTGAAACTGGTGCAAAATTTTGAAGTGAAAAAACACCCATTTTGTGAGGAAAGCAATGCAGTGGAAAATAGTCACCATAGTAAAAGTCCATTGATTTCAATGCGTTTTGTAAATTTTTGGCATTTCAGTTTTCTAAAGAATCTGTGAAACAAGTGGAAAAATTTACGAAGCAGTGAAAATTCTCAAAAATTTCACTGCAAAATTTTGCAGATTCGCTAATGGCAATACAAAGAATTTCACAGCAAATCCAAACCTGGTGAAAAATATTGTTCATCGCTACTCATGGCAAGTTCTGAAGGATTTTCCCACTGCCAAGCTGGAACTTATTTCCAACTGATTTTAAGAAGTTGCCCTCTCCAGATTTCCATGAAGAGATGCTGCCACGACAACAGCACTTTCAGCCATGCATGACTCTAGGGGGCAGATTTAATAAATCTCTATCATTTCAATTTTTTTTTAATTATATTAATTAATAATATCAATCTAATATTCTAATATTTACTAAAAAAAAGTTGCAAGGAAAAGTCAAATTGTAGCCACGAAAATCCCGTCTTCGAAAAAGTTGAGTTTTTGGACAAAACCCAGCATCAAAAAAACAAAATCTCTAAAGAAAAAACTTTCAGGAAAGGGAAGGGACCCCTGCCATTGATTTCTACAAATTATTGAATTGCCGAAATTGCACAGCGGCATTTCTCTGGGACTATTTAAAAAAAATCTGAATTGATTTTAAAATCAGCAAATCTCAAAGTCTACAATTTAATAATTTAGTAGTAACAGCGCTCTTACATATACATCACTTCCAGAGGGTTTGAAAAGTTTTTCCTCATTTATTAAATAGTATTTTTTACAATAAAAGCTGCTCACCTTGTATGGACTCACTTGGTTTTATATACAAATTCAGCAGTGCATAAAAGGCATTCACCTATAGAATAAAGGGGAACATACAAATTCAGCAAAAGGCATTTTCTACAGAATGAAGGGTAACATCTTCCAAGGTTTACACTTAGGGGTATATTTATCATGCTGTGGAGTAAAACATCGGTGATGTTGCTCATAGCAGCCAATTAGATGCTTTGCTTTGGTTTTCTAACTGTTGAAATCTAATTGCTGATTGGTTGACCTGGGCAACATCACTGGTAATGCTTCACTCCGCATTTTACACAGCATTATAAATATACCCCATAGTCTTAATGAAAAAAATGCCAGTATATCCAATCGTTTGAAAAAAAATCTCCATATACTATAAATTATAAATTATAAGTCCTATATATAGTGATAATGGGTGAGTGCAGAGGATCTCTTGTTGTTGTTTCTATGTATTTTGTGGTCACAACCTCATTGCACCCCTGCCTAATGGTTTAAAATTTAGTGGTTGAGCACAACTTTCCCTTTTTTTGCTATAGCTTATACAGGAGCAGTGGCCAGTTCCATGTTGTAGCTCCCACCCTTCTCAGCTGCAGTCAGGTGATCCCATTGGAGCCAATAAAAGGGCAACCATTTGGGGGTTTTAACCTTGAAAGCAAGAAAGTTGCAGGTAAAACTTAGTCCCTTGGCTAAATGTATATTGAAGCAGTAGAATTCTTAATGAATCGCATAAGTCAGTGTAGGCAGTTGGCCAGCTTGAAGTATATTGCAATATATGGACAAACAATCCCTGTTTTGCTTAAAGGGAAGGGCATTTCTTAGTAGCTTAATGCACCGAATGTCTTAAAGTCCTATATATATTGATAATGGGTGAGTGCAGAGGATCTCTTGTTGTTGTTTCTATGTATTTTGTGGTCACAACCTCATTGCACCCCCGCCTAATGGTTTAAAATTTAGTGGTTGAGCCCAACTTTCCCTTTTTTTGCTATAAATTATAACAAGATATAAGCCCCAAACAGTTAAAAACATATTAAAAGGTAAAATAACAAAACCCGGCCAGGGATTCCTAACGTTTCATGCGTTTCGCATCTGGCAGTTGCTGCCTTGTGTGTGACGCGCCTATCACCCCTATGTGGGCGGGGTTCGGGGTGTAAATGACTTGAATTGTTGTTACAGTAGATGAAGGGCTGGTGTGCTTGGAACATGTGCTGTTAATAAACCCAGTTTGCAGTATCATTCTGCGCATGGTATAACTTTCCCTTCATATATTTGTGCTGTTTGGTAACTCCCACAGTGACACCGGCGCCAACAGGTACCGAAGCCAAAAATGGCAAAACATATTTAGTTTAAATAGAAAGAACAACAGAGTTTGCAGCTACTGTGATACAGGGTATGTGGGTCTAGTTTATTGCACTTCAGAAAGAACCTGGGGAATCTGCTTTCCCATATATTTCTATTCACTTTCTATTTACCAGAACACACATAGCATGAAATATTTTGTACTATATGGGGCACATTTACTAAGCAATTTTGAGAAAAAGTCTTTTTCTTTATTTTCAAGATTTATTAATTGGTTTTCGCCAGTACACAAATTTTCCGATATTTTTTTCCTCGAAAAAATTGTGTTTGTCAGAAATTTTTGTTGAAAAATTCTGATTTTGAGAAAATAACTCCCATAAATCATGATTTATTAACCTTTAGGTATCTTCTTTTTCTGGAGTACCATTGAGTCCTATGGAGGCTTAGAATAGTAGAGAAATAGGATAGTCAGTGACAGCCTGTCCTTGGCACATTTTCATGGGAGAATTCATAACATCATTGTTTTCTATTTCACACACTTTCAAGGGGAAGTTAATCCCATCGTTGTTTTCTATTTCACACACTTTCAAGGGGAAGTTAATCCCATCATTGTTTTCTATTTCAAACACTTTCAAGGGGAAGTTAATCCTGTCATTGTTTTCTATTTCACACACTTTCAAGGGGAAGTTAATCCCGTCATTTCACCTTATTTTAAGAGAAAATTAAACACATTATTGCTTTCGAATAATGATCGCTAATGTTCCTAAAATGGCTGCTGTAGCACTTCCTGTTTGGGAAAAATAAAGAGGATTCATGGATATTTACAGCCATATGTATATCAATATTTTCATTCCACCCAACCAACATTATCGTGACATTAGAAAAATGATTGAGTTTTATTAAAAAAAATACCAATTCAAGTTTATACGAGTTTCAAGGCCAGAAAAATTCTAGTTTTAGTAAATCTTTCCCTTAGCATTATAGTTTACAAAAAATGCATCCAAGTGATATTTCCATATTTACCAATGACTAATGTATGAGGGCAAAGGTTTTGCCAAACGTTAGGTTCTCTGATCTCCAGGAATGCGTTAGCCAGCTAGGCTGGGTCCTGTATTACAGGTGGGAGGGGGGAGCAGGTCCCTAAGCAGAGAAGATGTCAGGTCTCCCCCTAGGTAATAAAAAGGGAAGCCCTATGGGCTCTGTTGGGCTGCACACTTGCTGGGGGAGGTGGTGCTGGAGGGCCTGGAATGCAGGAAGGTTCTGGTACAGGAGAAGTAAGTGCTTGGATAGTTTTTGTAATAGTCACTCTAGGATTGAAAGACCGGATCAGGTTAGCTAGTTGGGGGGTGGCAGGGAATTAATGCTGCCCTAAAGCCAGCCTGGGTAAGGTCTGCTGCAGTACAACCGGTTATACTAATATTTTTCCTATATTGTTACTACTAATTATATAACATGTTTTGATTACCCCTGCTTATTATTGCAAGAACTTTGCCCCTCTTGTGCAAGCCATAGGTGGTCACTGTCCATCTGCTCACTGTTTCATGTATATACTCATGTATATCCAAACCTGTATAAAAATGAACTCTTCTCAGTATTGTAGCACAGTGACCCCAGGACATTATGACACAGTGACCATAGGAACATTATGGCATGGTGACCCCCAGTATATTTTGGCTTTAACCCCAGTACATTATGGAATGCTGACCTACAGTATTTTATGTCACAGTGATCCCTAACATAATAGGTTACAGTGATTCTCAGTGTATTATGGCACAGTGACCTTTAGTATGTTATAACTCAGTGATCCCTCTAGTAATATGTGTGGTGACTATGCATACATACCTGCAAGTGTATCATAGTAATATTATTTAATTGTATGAATGTACATAGGGCACAAAATATCTGTATAGATTTAAGCAGTTACTCAGTCAGATATTAAGTTGCTTAAGTTGGGAATGCTTTGAAGTGCCTGTGTGGTGGTTCCCTTGGGATTATATGGTGATAGGTGGGTGATCAACACCAAGATATCCCAGGAAGCCGTCTGGAGGGTCTTTTGCATTTCAAAGTGTAACTGTTTGTACAGTTGTTTATGGTGAGACAGTCCCTTATGGGAACTACCCATCTGACCAACACAATAAGACTCTGATACCTGATTATCTTGTCAGCCAATCAGAACACATCCCTACTTTGGTCAGTGAGATTCTAGGAGTATAACTTGTGAAGCTCTTATACTCAGACACACACATAGATATAAACATAGACACACACAACGATTAGATGTTAGGTCAGGGAGAAGTCCTCTGGAAAAGAACCGTAGTTGTTTCCTTTTACCTGGTTGTGGTAAATATTGGAATCTCCAGTATATTTGTAATAATATACTATATCTACATATATATCTACACTACACAACAATTCCCAACAGAGTTCATTATGGCACACTGATGCCCATACATTAGTATATTAATATTATTATTATTATTAGTAGTAGTAGTATATTATATATTAGTATATTATTATTATTATTAGTAGTATATTAGTGTGGCATTGACCCAATAACTTATGGCACAGTGATTCTGAAAAAATGATGGCCCCGTGACCCCAGTTTAGCAATATTATGACACAGTGAATTCCATACATTATAGTACATTAGCCTTTAGTATGTTCTTGCACAGGGACCTTAGTTCAGTGGCTCAAGTTGCTATGGCACAGAGACCCAGTACATCATTGCACTATGGCAGGGGAGAAGGGGTACAAAGTAAGGGAAAGGGGGGGAAGAGGACAATAAAAGTGGGAGAAGAAAAAATGACAGAAAATGGGGGTAAAAACAAGGGGTGTGAAGCAAATAGTGAAAGAACAGTTGGGGAAAACTGGAGATAGAGAAAATAATGAGGAAAAAACTAGAAGAATAGAAAGAATGATAGGCAAGGCATTGGAGGTGGAGGTGATTGGCTGTACTTATATAGATGACTGTGCCAATGTTGTACCTGTACCCTGCATGCCTTGGGCATCTAGCAGTTCCCAAGTGTAACTGTTGTGTAGCTGTCGTCTTGCCCTTGAGAGTGCCACACTTATTGTGTTGGGTTGAAAACCCCAACAGACTGTTCTTCGACTTTAGCTTATTCTTCCGCTTCTTCTTCTTATTCTTAGCACCCCCCATTTTCTAAACGCTACTCCTCCTACAGTTTTAGGGGTACAATACCCAAACTCCCCACACATCTTCCCCCTATAGCGGAGCAGGTTGCTTGTGCTTTTCTAAGCGATCCGGCCCCCCGTCTTTTTGTGGCACCGCTCCGAACCCCCCAATTTTCCCATTGACTTTGACAGGGAACATTTTCAAACTGCTGCCACACTTACAGCTTTGAAGCTACACCCCCCAAACTTGAATAACATAATCACGGGGTCACCCCGAATGAAGCAGCAACATTTGTTGGATGACCCCAAAGTGGGAGGGGCCAACAACAGCCAATCAAATTTTAATCATTGACTTTAATGGGGAAATTGAAACTGCTGCCAAACTTACAGCTTTGAGGCTACACTCCCCAAACTTGAATCACACAGTCATGGGCTCAGCCTGAATGAAAATAGGATGATTATTGGATGCCCAAAAGTGGGCGGAGATGTGAACAGCCAATCAGATTTTACCTATTGACTTGGCAGAAATCCAACCTGCTGCCAGTCTCACAGTAATAAGACCGGGTACCCCAAACTTTGCAGAGTTAGGCACCAGGTAACTGTGGTTCAAGGTAAGAAAAAGTGGGCGGAGCCACCAACAGCCAATCAGAGTTTACCTATTGACTTTCAATGGGGAAATTCAACCTGCTGCCATTCTCACAGTACTAACACCAGGGTGAAAAGTGGGCGGAGCCACCAACAACCAATCAGATTTCACCTATTGATTTTTATTGGTTTGTTGCCAGGCTTCCCAAACTTTGCATAGTCAGACACTGGGTGACTACGCATTTAAGGTTTTTTGTATTTTTGTAAGTGGGTGGAGCCACCAACAGCCAATCAGATTTTATCTATTGACTCTAAATGGGGAAATTCAACCTGCTGCCATTCTCACAGTATTATCACCAGGGTCCCCAAACTTTTCACAGTTGGTCACTAGAGGACTACAGTTTTAGTTTTGCAAAAGTGGGCAGGGCCACCAACAGCCAATCACATTTTACCTATTGAATTTTATTGGTTTGATGCCAGAGTTCGCAAACTTTGCACAGTCAGTCACTGGGTGACTTTGCACTCAAGGTTAGAAAAAGTGGGCGGGGCCGCCAAAAGCCAATCATTTCATTGTTTTCAGTGGGAAAATTTTAACTGCTGCCATTCTCACATGTTTAATGTCAGGGTCCCCAAACTTTGCAGTTTGTCACTAGGTGACTATGTTCCAAGTTTAGAAAAGTGGGTGGGGCCAACAATAACCAATTAGATTTCACCTATAGACTTCATATGTTTAAATTTAAACTGTGGCCATTCTTTAAATATTAATACTAAGGTCCCCAAACTTTGCAGAGCTAGTCACCTGGTAACTGCAGTTCAGAGTGGGTGGAGCCAACAACAGCCAATCAGATTTTACCTATTGATTTTCAATGGGAAATTCAACCTGCTGCCATTCTCACAGTATTAACACTAGGGTCACAAGGGACCTGCATTTTTAGGTTTTAAAAAGTGGGTGGAGCCACCAACAGCCAATCAGACTTCACCTATTGAATTTTTTTGGTTTATATTTAAAATGTTGCTTTGCTCACACTATTTATGTCAGGGTTCCCAAACAAGTGGGAGGAGCCACCAACAGCCAATCCATTTCCACCCATTAGATTTCATTGGTTTATATTTAAACTGATGCCATTATTTAAATATTAATTCCAGGGTTGTTAAAGTTTCCTGAGTTAGTCACTGGGTATTTGCCATTCAAAGTTAGAAAAAAGTGGGTGGAGCCACCAACAGCCAATCACATTTCACCTATTTACTTTGAATGGTGAAGTGTAAAATGCTGTCAGCCTCACAATTTTTATGCCTGAGTCCCCAAAATTTGCAAAGTTGGTCACTGGGGGACTGCAGTTCAAAAATAGGAAAAGTAGGTTGGGCCACTAACAGCCAATCAGATTTCATCCATTGAATTTTATTGGTTTAAATTTAAAATGCTGTCATTCTCAAACTATTTATGCCGGGGTGCCCCCTGTTTGTCACTGGGTGACTTCGACTCAAAGTTAGAAAAAGTGGGCGGAACCACCAATCATAATTTACCTATTGACTTTTATTGGTTTAAATTTTAATTGCTGCCGTTCTTTAACTATTAATCCTAGGGTCCCTAAACTTCGCAGAGTTAGTCACTGGGTAACTGCAGTTCCAGGTTAGAAAAAGGGGGTGGAGCCACCAACCGCCAATCAGACTTTCAGTGGGGAAATTTAAGTTGCTGCCATGCAGACACTATTAAAACCAGGGTCCCCAAACTTTGCACAGTGGTTTTTACTATATAACTGTGGTCCAAAGTTAGAGAAAGTGGGCAGAGCCCATTCAGTAACTTCATGTTTTTCAACCAAACATGAAGTTTGTTCTCAAACTTCCCTTTCTAGTTCTATACCACTTTTTCTCCTTTGCTATCACTTGGCCTTTAGGATTCTGTTATACTGATACTTGAGTTGTTTGCCCATTTCTTAAATGCCTTTGTCATGTGTCACTGAATTATATAGTAACATAGTAAGTTAGGTTGGAAATAGACACACGTCCATCAAGTTCAACCCTAATGCCCATATATATATATAACCTGCCTAACTGCCTAATATATGGCATATTCTTTTTTTACATGTGCCATAAAAAGTGGTCATTTGGGGTTTTCTGCACTTTGTGCCCTGCCTGTAACTGGTAGATCCCCAATAAGGGAAAGGGGGCAGGGAATGCCTTTGCAGCAAGAAGTAGGCATGTCATAAGCCAATGTGATGAACCAAGGCAGAATTTACTGACAGTAGCAATGACACAAACACTTCAGTTCCAAAACTGGCACTCGGGGTCTTTTCCCCAAATACTGACTCCTTGGTGGGAGAACAGAGTGTCCTCGCTGGCTACCCTGACTGTCTCCTAACTCACTGCCATAAATCTCCTAACTCACTTCCTAGCGCTGACAAGGTGCAGTCTCCTACCTGGTCTGGCTCTGTGGCTGTCAGTCTATTTGCTTGATGTATCAAAGCCCGTAGCTCCTACCCCTCCTTATACAGACTCCTGTAGGGGAATTCCCCAACAGGCCAACCTTAAGGGTGAAGACACACTGAGCTACTAGTAGTAGCTACTTTTTTAAGGCTACTGAACTCCAGAAAATCCCCTGCCATAGACAGTACTGAGAATTGCCTCTGCTAAACACACGTAGAGACAATTATCAGTAAATGATCAGCATTGTCTGTTTTAGTAGCCACAGCAAGCAGCTGCTACTAGTAGCTCTGTGTGTCTTCACCCTAGTGCCACATGCTGGCTGGACTGAATATTGCCCAACTATTTACATTTAAAATAAAATATATATTTCACCTCCTTACATGCCAGAAGAATGAAACATTGTCACAGGTCTCTGGAACTAGTGGGTGCAGGAACGGGGCCCTGTACTTACCATCTGCCCTATGGCAGGCAATAAGGACAAGACTGCACCTCGCACTGGATTGCTATTATCTGGTGTAAAGCGGGGATTGCAGCCAGAGACCAGACAGGAGGGATCTTTAGATGATCTCTGTGCCGTGCACTTTTGCACCTGAATGTTGACCTGTCTGTTAACAACACGTTGAGTCTAAATTTAGTAAAATACAGCCCTAACATTCTAAATATTCAAGCTCATGTATAATATTCAGTTAGAGTTACAATATATCCACTCTGCAAATAATCAGGCTGATATTTATTTATAAATGATAAAGGGACACTGCCCGTGGGTTAGAGAAATAGAGGAGCACTGGAAGAATCTGATTTTCATTATGGAGAAGCCACAGTCACTTTTCCCATATTTCCTAATACACACGTGTCTGTCTGCTCTCTTGCACAGTCAGAGGTCTGGGATTCTGTTCCCCTATATAAAAGCCCTGCAACCCGATGGTTCATTTGTATAAGAAAAGTAGGGATGATCCCCAATTATTCTTATGTTCCCAGGCATTAGCTTTGTGCTGGTGTTAAAGTGCCAGCCCCTACGGTTGCCTTTTAATATGTATAAAGGCAAAAAGGAAGGCTGAAAGGCCAGCAGTGAGACCAAGGCATCGTTAGGGAAGGTGAGTACAGAGCATTTCTTACCTACTTGGGCCCCGGCCAGCCTGAGATGTTACAGCCAGGCATGATGGGGTGATGCCTCTCCCATTTAGCCAATATATATTTGTGGGCAGAACTGATTGAGCTGCTCCCTCGGTACCTTGCGCTCAGCACTGAGGTGGGTTTGTGAGCTGATGCCTGAGGCAGCACAACGATGCCACCCCACCCTGCCCTTACCTCTATAATATGAATTAAATACACAGCAATGTATATATTTACCTTCTGCCAGTGACTCTCGGCTTCTCCTGAAGTCTCTGAATCAGAGCAATAATGTGTTGAGCTTTTTTTGAAAATAAACACTGACAGATAGAGATGTATTTGGCTGACTGGCCGCAACCTAAAGGAAGTGGAAGGTGGGCGTAGATCAACTGCAATCTATAAAGTCTGATGTATCCTGTTCAAGGCAGAGTTATTTGCAGACAATCATTTTGCTTGCTTTTATATGCTTGTCTCCTCCATGTACTGTTTATTTACACAGCCACTTAGAAGTCATTACAGCACAATATAGATAGGTAGTAGCATCTCACAGAATAGGCAGTACTCACAACAAATGGTCTCAATGACTCACTCCCTGCAGGGCACAATGGGTTACTCCCAGCTTTCAGGTTATGGCTTCCAGTGGAACCTGGGCTATCAACTATCTAGCCCTAGGTCTGTACACTGATAACCCTACTCTGAGCAGTATTGTACCTGGGATAATAATCCCTCTACAATTTCTTGTTGGAGCCAGAAGCTGCTCACTAGCTAGCCCTGCCTGTCTATCACACCTAGTGGGATCTATTACAGGAGCTGCCTGACCTGTCTGGGCCTACCTACACCCAGGTTCCACCACAATCGCCCCATCTGCTTACTTAGGGGGAGAGCTTCCACCAAAATGGCTTTCAGCCTCATGGCTGCTCAGCCTTTTATACTATACCATAGTGCCACCTTAACTGGCCAAACTGTGGAACTGCAAAAGGTCATGTAATGACCCAGGAACAGGGACTTACTTCCCATTACACAGAGGACCCTTTATAGCTGTCCAAATAACTAGGGAACTGCCAGTGAGAAAGGGCTCAATTTACTAGTTTCCTACAATGGGTCATCCATGATCCAGATTCAATGTACATTCTATAGGCTGAGAGTCCTAACTATCCTACAGGAATGACTCCCCTAGCAATAGCTGGGGGCAGCTACTAGTCTCATTCACTATGGTGGCCGAAAGAAATATATTAATTCCCAGTGCTCTGACTATGGGGGTCCATATATAGTAAGGAAACTCCCAGCACCCCCCTTGCACATATTAGCAGGAACACTTCCAACAGTAGAGAGGAATTCCAGGTAGTATCTCACAGGGTCGGACTGGGGGGTGCAGGGCCCACCGGGGCTCCCGCCCCAGGGGCCCTGCAGGTGCCCCAGTCGCGTCCCCTAACCCCCCCAGGGGCCCCCCTAACCCCCCCGAAGGGCCCCCGCCTGACGTCCTCCCCGAGCGCGTATAAATTGAACGCGTCGGGGAGGAACAGTCAGTAGCGGGGAGCGCCGGCAAAGGTCGGACTGGGCCGCTGGGGCCCACTAGGGCCGGGGCCCACCGGGATTTTTCCCGGTGTCCCGGCGGCCCAGTCCGACCCTGGTATCTCAGCCCCAAGGTGCTTCATCCTCTCATTCTTCAGGAAGTAGATCACTCTCCCTGTTACATATTGGGGTGCCTAAACCTCCTTCTAGACAGGTGACAGAGTCAGACAGGAACCTGCTCTTGCTGATTGGACAAAGCTGTGGCTCATACATATCTCACTGCAGTACATCAGCAGCCATGTTTTTGTACAAACAGTGTTGGCAAAAAATAAACCATGATCACAAATGATAGCTTTATATTAAAAATATATCCTTTCGGAATTTTTTTTTTACTAAAAAGTAGAAAGTTATGTTGAGCTCATCCTGCTGATTTCTGGGGGCTGCTTCAGTCAAGTGTTCCGGCAAATGATGGTGAGACCCAGTTCTGTGGTTCTGCAAAGTGCAGGAAATGCTGCACCAACTGCAGGTTCCCCTTAGTGTGCCAGTAAGTGTCAGTCGGGGAAGGACTTTACTCTCCTTGCACTTTAGGGCCCCTAGGTTCCAGTTCCAATAGGCCCTCACTGTAACTAGTGCAGATTTAGGGCCCAGTTAGGGATTTAGAGAATTGTTTTATAAGAACCAGAAGGTTCATTAGTCAGGTCCCTTCTCTGATCAGAGTAGGTTAGAGCCCCAGGTTCCCGTGCCCATTAGAGTCAGTCACCCCTGCTTAGTTACTGGCCCAGTTCTACCCAAGAGGAGAACCAGGACTAAATACTGGACACTGTAATCCCTGGGAACACTGGATAGATTCCCATTAACAGGTTATAAATCTAATGTACTGGATCTTATGGGCGTCACACCTTGGATTACAGGTAAGTGGCACCAACATAAAGGGGGGAATTCACAAAAGTGGAGAGAGACCTTTTTTGGAGTAAAAGTGGTGGAAAAACTGGTGGAAAACACTTTCTCCAGATTCACAAACAGAAATCCGCCTAAATTCCGACTCAACCGCCACTTTTCCATTTTTGGTGAAAGAAAGACAGTTTACAGACACTCTTGTGAATTTGTCATTAAAACAATACAATGTTTTAACAAAAAATTTTCCCGACATTTTCAAAATGGAGTAAAGCTCAGTCCAACTCTGTCAAATCAATTCTAAGCTCTTCTGTTTTGTTTTGTTTCACCCAGTTTCCATATCACACCTCTGGTGGGGGCCCCATTGGGGGGTCAGTAACAGGTTAATGGGGATTAGCAGACTATTGTTAGGGGGCAAGTCTCTGTCTAACCCTAGAACAATAGGTGCAAAAAGCCTCATTAACATTTTATAAACAAGTAAAACACTGATTCAAATTTTTTTAATTTATATCTTATATATAAAACCTTTTTACCTCACATTTGCATTGTTATGGGAGTTTTAGCTGAATGAATGAGGCAATAATAACATTATGAGTGAATATATTGTATACATTTTTATTTAAAGGAAAAGTAAAGCCTCCCAGGCAAATTTTAGATTTAGCAGCAGTGCTCCCTCTTTAATCCCTTCACTGACATTTGCCCCAACTAATCTGCGCCCCCATAGCGTGCCCAGAACTGCAGAGCTGCCCAACAGCATTGCCCCCCCCCACCTTTAGCTGCGCCTTTTGTTCCCAGCTGCCATCTTGGGGATCAGCAAGCAGCACATACACACTCGCCCCCAAACTGGGATATTGGGGTACAGGGTTGGACTGGCCCAACAGGGCACTGGATAAAGACCCGGTGGGCCCTAGTCCTGTTTTCACTGGGCATGTTGGCTGGGCAAACTAAAATTACCCCTCAGGAAATGCCCCCAAAGTGCAATAACAAATGACAAATGAAATGCCAAATCCTGCCGGTAAAATCCTTCCCCCGAGGCTCCTGTCGCTGTGGGACTGGGTTTGGTGGCACCGACAGATTTACTAACAGCTTAAGGCAAATTCATAAAAAAATGTCGGTAAAATGACAAAATCTGAAAACTGTCTGTTTAAAAGACAAATTCACAAAAGAGGAGATAGAGGTTTGTGAATGAGGTGGAAAATCTGACAAATCTGTCTCCACTTTTATTTTGTCTCAATATCACCTTACATTAGTTATATGCGGTGCCCCACAGGGGTTAATACATGGTATTACTGTATTGGTTTGTTCTTACTGACATTACTTGTACTTGTTCTCTTATGGTTTGTATTTACCTGTTCCAGTAAAACAGAGAGTTCAGCAGTTACTCTCACTATAAATTCAGCGAGTGGGTTCTCTCTACTTTGTACCCGGCTGTTCTGCCTCCCCATTCTGAGCATTGCAAGTGGGATCTCTGTAACTTATCAAGTTGCCTTGAGAGAGCAATAACGTACAACCCCAGTAGTGCTGGCAGACAGTTGACCCAATCAGAATGGCAGCTTGGAGATCATTGAGAAGTTTATTCCAAACACTCAGATAGGTCAAAAGATCATAATATGATCCACTCCAGCAAATATCTGTGGGTACTAAAATGGAGCCTAGAGATACTGCTGGGGGCGGAGTTAACATCACAGACAGAAAACTGAGGAAACTACGGGGGGAGAGATGGGAACAAATAAATGAAAGGCAAAGCATGAAACAACAATGCCTGTGTAACATGATACAGTTAAAGGAACCCATACCTTGCCCGGCCTCCCAGAAGGGAACAGGTAATTTGGTACAAAAATACATTTGCAGCAAGTGCATTACTAATAATGTGTTAAATATCCCATAACTTCTGATGGTTAAACTAATATAGAGGGAAGTAGAAAAGGACACCATATAGGATAATGGGGGACACCTGACACTGCAGGGCTTTGCTGCTAATTAGTGTTTATTAGTGGGTTCCACTACATGTTCCGGGCAAAGCTCTTTTTCAAGTGAACAACATAACATCTGAATAAATAACATTTAAATGGTCCCAAGACCCAAGTCCAACCCCCCTTAGCACCATTGGTTCCAAGCTGCCCAAGGGAGGGGTTACTGCTCCAGGGCACTCAGTTAGGAGCCAGAGCCCCCCAAAAAACCTTTCAAAGTCCAAATTATTTTTTATACATGGCCCAGGAACTACCAAGCAGTTGGTCTTCCACCACAGTGTAGATTTAATAGAAATACATATACCAGGCACAGGCACAATACAATTACTGCCCATCTTAACTGATAGCTATTTCCTACTTGGTGCCTTACCACATGCTGACCAAGTCTCACTGGGGCAGTTCATTTATATCTGTAACGGAACAGAGGTTGCCATTAGAAGTGTGTAGTGTACAAAAAACATTTTACACTCCGTGCATCATTTAAACCATTAGGCGCTAAACTGTTCAGTTTTTTATCCATACTGCCTCTTTTTGCAAGAGTTTTGTTATATTCCCCCCCTTGAGGGGTATTTAAATACCTCTAGCACCATCCAGCGCAGTTGTGATTGGTTATGCTTTAATTGGTGGAAATGTCTGGAAACTGCTGTATCGCTAGCGGATCTTTCTTTAAAATATATAATGTCCCCCTTATGTTCCTTTATCCTGGTCTTGACACGTCTATTAATTTGGCCAAAATACCCCTTGCCCCAAGGGCATTTAATCATGTAGATCACATTCTTTGTTTCACATGTTAAAAGGTGTTTCAACTTTATAACATAACCCTTTGTTGGATGGTTAAACTTATCACCCTTAATTACCCCAGAGCAGAATACACAATTAAGACATGGTGCTGTGCCCCACTTTGGGGTACCCAGGAATAACTGCTTTCCAACTTTCCTTTTATAATTACTTGGGCATAGGATATCCTTTAATGTACTGCCCCATTTATAGCTAAACATGGGGGGTCTCTATAGTAGTTACCATATTCCTTATCCCCCTGCACTATTGGCCAGTACTACTTAACCAAAGTTTCCAGTTTCTTGCTAACTTCCCAGTATTTGCTCACAATTTGGATCGCAGTTTGGTTTCTCTGCACATTTTTTGTTTTTCTAGTAGGGTGTCCCTTGGAGTTTTTTGTACCTCCTATGCTACTTGTATCAGTTTATGCTTATTGTAACCTTTTTCTTTAAAGTGACCTATCAGCTCCTTAGCCGATATCTTATATTTTTTATCTCCAGATGTTATTCTGCGTGCCTGCATAAATTGGCCCTTAGGAATGGCATTGATAACTGGCATTGATAATTGTTCCATCCCAGATTACTAGCACATCATCCACATAGCGCAGATATGATTTTATATAACCATTGAATCGATGTGCCATGAAATATTTCTGCTCAAAGGTATGTACAAAGATGTTAGCAAATAAAGATGCTACTGAAGAACCCATTGATGTCCCTTTGCTTTTGACAGAAATACTTTCCATTAAACCTGAAGTAGTTTTTACCCAACACAAGGTTAAGGCAGTCAGTTAGAAAGTAGACCATCTGGTGGGGAATATTCGTCTCTTGTAGGGCTTCTTCTACATACCTAATCCCCTCCTCTTGTGGTATAGATGCTCTCTATATCAATGCTGCATAGGATACATTTTTCATTAATCCCATTCATTTGTTTAAATTTATTGAGCAAAGTGGTAGCGTCCTTTAAACATGTGGGGATATCTGTTACTATTAGTTGCAGGTAGCTATCCACAAATTTAGATGTGGTTCAAGCACGGAACCTATACCTGCCACAATAGGTCTGCCCGGCAGGTTAGTTAAAGACATGGATTTTGGGTAAGAAATATAGTACTGGTATTAAGATAAATACAGTAGTAAAGAAATCCCTTTGCTTTAAGTTTATAATATAGGCCAATAGGCTTCTATCACCAGGTTATCCACTCCCTTTTTTATTGTGAATGTGGGGCCACAGTTAATTTCTCTATAGTGTTCTGGGATATTCAACTGCCTATTAGCTTCACCTATGTACATACTTGTGTCCATTACCACAATCGCTCCTCCCTTGTCAGCCTTTTTTTTTTTTTTTTAAAGTTTTTATTTTGCATTTTTCAATTTTAAACAACAACATAAGGGAAATTTCCCTTTGAGGAAAATAAGAAAAGAAGAAAAAAGAGATAAGAAGAGTCAGAAAAAGAAGAAGAAGAAAAGGGGGAGTGAGCTGGAGGGTTGCTATATCCAAGGTTTACATTTATACAAAGCCAAGATGGGGACCTTGTGTCTTTTTTGCTGAGTGTTTCAGGTCGGCTGAGGTGGTGCATCTGCCAGGAGCCATGTCCCCCATATGGCCTCAAATTTGTCCGGGCATCCGCGAGCTTGATACACTAGCTTCTGTTTTGGTAGGGAGTCATTAATGAGCTTTTTCCAAAAGTTCAGAGAGGGTGGTCCTGTAGATTTCCAGTGTAGTAACAATGCCTTTTTGGCATAGTATAGTAGTTGTAAGTAGCACAATTTGGCTGGAGGTCCCAATTGTAGGGTGTCAAGTATACCTAATAAGCATAAACTGGGTGACAATATATTAGGGAGTGCCAGTGCTGACTCAGCGTAACTGAGCACCTCTCGCCAGAATCCCTTTATCACTGGACATTCCCAGAAGAGATGGTAGAAGGTCCCCACCTCGTTGGGGCATTTAGGGCATAGATCAGAGGCCCCAGGATATATTCTAGCCACTCTTTGTGGGGTAAGGTACACTCTATTCAAGAACTTGATCTGTATGTATCTATCTCTACTGGAGATGGTTATTTGGGGTACCTGTTCTAAAGCGTCTTTCCACATCTCTTCCTCCAGGTCTGGTATGTTTTCACACCATTGTTGTTTAACCTTATGGTATTGGGGGGTATTTGTTTGCATTATTACTATATACATGTATGTCAATACTTTAGCCAGATCTGGCCTACGGAGATACCTCTCCAATGTAGTTTCAGTAATTGTTAGCGGCCTTGTAGGGAATTGTGACTGGAAAGCATGCTTTAGTTGCAGGTATTGAAATAACATGTTTGTTGGTAGCTGAAATTCAGCTCGAAGTGCATTAAATTGTTTACATTCCCCACCCACGGTGATGTCTCCTAGTGTTTTTATTCCCGCGGCTGCCCACCTAGCTATTTCAGGCACAGTTTGGAAGTGTAAAAGGTATTTGTTGCCCCATATAGGTGTCCATTTGGACCAGACAGGTTGTTTATTTTGAGCTACTTTGAGTGCTTTCTGAAAGGACTCTACCACAGTATTGATGGGAAGTGTTGTTTGATAGTATGGAGAAATGCCCCTATAGGGTAGTTTAGCTAACGCCTCTAAGGATCCTACGATGGCAGCCTCTAGTACTAATGCTCGGTTATCTAGCCTCGGGACAGTCCACCAATGCACATACACCAGCTGGCTGGCAAGAAAGTATTTTTCAAAGTTGGGCAGGGCCAACCCCCCGCCTGTCAATGGCGCTTGCAGCGTCTGAAACGACATTCTGGGTCTTTCCCCTGACCATATAAAACCTCTTATCACTGAGTCAAGTGCCTTAAAGAAGGTTTTGGGAGGCGCTACGGGTGCGTTATGGAACACATATAAGAATTTTGGCAGGAAGACCATTTTTAGCAAATTAATTTTCCCTGGGACTGAGAGTGGAAGGTTTTGCCACACTAGTGTTTTTTCCCTTAGTCGAGCTAGAACAGGGGAAATATTCAGCTGTCCATACCGTTTTAGTTCCTTATGGATTTGTATGCCCAAATATCTGAATTCTGATACAGTGTTCAGCTGCGTAATTGTACCTAATATATTTTGTGGGAGATTATCTATGGGGAAAACAAGGGACTTGTCATAATTCACCTTTAGACCGGAGTATTTACCAAAGTTAGTTAGTACTTGGATTAGCGCCTGAAGAGAGTTTTTAGGATCTGCTAAGTATAGCAGCATATCGTCTGCATATAAGGACACTTTCTCCTCCAGGTCTCCCAACTGGAGCCCTACTATTTCTTTGCTTTTGCGTATTTGAATTGCTAGCGGCTCAATCGCTAAGGAGAAGAGCAGTGGTGACAGTGGACAGCCCTGCCTGGTGCCCCTTTTTAGATATATAACAGTCGAAAGCATACCTGCTACCATGACTTTGGCTTGGGGGCGAGCATAAAGCGCCCTAATCCAGCCCACAAATCTGGGCCCTAGGCCAAACCGTTGGAGGACCTCCCACAGGTACGGCCAGTATACAGTGTCAAAAGCTTTTTCTGTATCCAGGGCTACTACTACTCTGGTACCCGAGTTTCGGTGACGTATACAGAGATTATTGAAAAGGCGTCTTATGTTTATATCAGTTGCTCTAGCGGGTATAAATCCTGTCTGGTCTGGATGTACCAAGTCTCTTATTACTCCCCGTAACCGTAGCGCTAATATTTTTGCAAAAATTTTCACATCACAATTGAGCAGAGATATTGGTCTATATGATTCACATTTATAAGGGGGTTTACCTTCCTTTGGGATCAATGTGATGTGTGCCTCATAGCAGGAGTCTGGAAGCAGGGAGTTCGGTGTAACCCCATTATATAAAGAGCATAGTTTTGGTGCAATAAATTCTAGGTGCTGCTTGTACCATTCAGGCGGAAGTCCATCTGGCCCAGGGGCTTTCCCTCCGGGTAGGCTATTTATAGCCTCCGTGACCTCTTCCGGTGAAATGTCCCTGTCTAATTCAGTGGCGCTTGGTTCTGCAAGGGTTGGGATGTCTATAGTGTTTAAAAGGGCGGCTAGTCCAGTGTTTGATTGGTCTGGTTGGAAGTCGTATAACGTTTGGTAGTAGCGGGCAAAGCGGTCTACCATTTCCGTCCTAAGGGTGGTCTTAGCCCCATCTTCCAGTAATAGTTCCCTAATGGTCCAGTATGGGGTTTCGCCTCTGGCTAACATGGCTAGTAACTTGCTGTTTTTATCTCCCTTATCATACCAGTGGGCTGCCCTGTACAATTCTGTTTGCGTGTATTTTTCCGTATAAAGTAAGTTTACATCTCTCTGGCATTCATTAAGTCTATGTGCATTTTGATCAGTGTCATCCTCTGCTATTGCGGCCTCTGCCTGTGTCAACTTATCCTGTGCATTCGTCAGGGACTCCTCACATTTCTGTCTGGCCTGTTTAATTAACGATATATACATGCCTCTAGAGTATGCCTTTCCCGCATCCCAGACGATATTAGGTTGGGCTGAACCATCGTTTGCGTCCCAGTACTGAGCTAGTAGTGGGGGGTGTTTTTCTGCTATATACTTGTGCTGTATCCACTTGGGGGACAATCTCCATCTCAAAGATCGAGTATCTCTATCCCATTGAAAGGCCGCCAGCAGTGGTGCGTGGTCTGAGCAGACTCGGGGGAGAAATTTACAGGATGTCAGGCCCTGCAATAAGTCTGGGGTTACCAGTACCAAATCTATCCGTGAGAGGGCAGCTGAGGCTCTAGTATAGCAGGAGTACTGCCTGGCATCTGGGTTACGCCAGCGCCAGGTGTCTGTCAGGCTCAGGGCAGAGGCCCATTGAGCTAGTGCCAGGGTGTCTCCTACGTGGGGTCGTAGGCGATCAGTGTGTGGGTCCATTACCATGTTAAAGTCTCCTGCCCAGAGTGTGGGTATGTGTCCAAATTGAGCTACCTTCTGAGTAATCTCATGTAGGATAAGTATGTCTGCTGGGGGGGGTAGGTATACGTTTACAAATAGATATGGCCTCCCCTCTACTTGCCCCTTAACCAACAGGTATCTACCCCCTGGGTCTGTGATTAATTGTTCCAAGCAAAAGCCCAAAGATCTGCGTATCAATACTGCCACGCCTCTTGAGTATGATGAGTATTTTGCGTGGTACATTATTGGTACCCAGTGTCTCTTTAGTGCTCTAATTCGCTGGCCTATCAAGTGTGTTTCCTGCAGCATTATTATATCGGCACCCGATTTTCTAAGTATGTTCAATACTATGGACCTTTTGATTTTATCGTTCAACCCTCTAGTGTTCCAGGATACTACTGTAAAACCTATTTGTGACATTGCATATCCAAAATACCATATCATGCATTAGTCTTGTTGAGAGGCCACCCGGGAGCCGCTGCACATTTTGGGTTGGTAGATGTGCTTCAGGCTCAGAGGTGCCCTCCCAGCTTCCCAGCCATAGCATACAATTTGCTCTAATTCCCCCCAGCTCTAAAGGGAAAGTAGGAAACAGAAAGAAAAGGAAAGCATAAGTAACAACCCCAACAATCCCCCCACCCGGTATCCTTCCCCAACCTTGAAGATACTTTATCCCAAGCATAACTTGTCTGTGGAAATTCTCCACATTCCCAACCGGGGAATGCCGGAGGTAGACGAGAAAAATACAGAAAAATAAGAAATTAGACCAAGTAGCAACTGCTAGATTGATCCAGCATATAGATGGGGTAGTTCTGCTGCACTTAAACTGGAGTGCTGTACCAATAGCTGTGTATTATTCCGTGCCGGTTCGTGCCGAGTGGTGTGTATCATAGAGCCGAAAACAAAGTGTACATATGATCTGCTCTTTTGGATAAGACCTCTTTGTCTATTGCTTTGTAATCCGTATGTCTCCAGGTGTGGTGTAGGGTTCACCTTCACCATCCCTTGTCGGGTCTGTCGTTGTAATCCGTTAACAGAGGGGTGTTTGTTCCATCGAGCCACCTGCCCGTGAGGCTTGAGCCAGGGTGCCCTGTGGGTTTGCCATCTGTGTAGAGTCGCCACCCTGTCCGGCAATTAGGTGCAAGCGCACCATGAAGTGTATGGCACAGAGAATTCACTGGATCGGGTTCGTGGTCTGCTCTTTTTCTTTCAATGTTGTGCCCTTGGTGGGCTTCGGGCATTGCCAGGCCTCTGTTCCAACCATTCGAGTGCCTGCTCCGGTCTCTCAAAGAACATGGCTTTGCCGCCCTCCATAATTTTAAGCTTGGCTGGGTATAACATGGCGTATTCTAGGCCCAGATCCCTTAGCCGACGTTTGATTCCAACGTATGAGCTACGCTTTTTTTGCACCGTTGTGGAGTAATCTGGGTAGAGTGAAATCTTGGCCCCAGAGTATTGGAGGTCTCCTCTCTTTCGGGCCTCTCTCAGTGCTGTGTCTCTATCCCTGAAGTTGAGCAGTTTGATTAGAAATGTTCGTGGTGGGGCTCCAGGGGGTAGTGGTCTCATTGGGACTCGGTGCGCTCGTTCCACTACATATTGTGGAGAAAATATTTCTTGGCCCAGGAGCTCTTTAAGTAGTTTTTCTGCAAAGATTTCTGGTTGGGTGCCTTCACTACGCTCTGGGAGGCCCAGTATTCTGACGTTGGATCTGCGCTGTCGGTTCTCCAGGTCATCTAAACGGTCAGTCACCGCTTGGAGTTGTATTTTAATTTGGTTTATGTTTTGGGGCAGATGGGCTGTGCGGTCCTCCACTGTTCCCACTCTTTCCTCGAGCTCCCCTGTCCTCTCCCTAATGTTTTGCATGTCCTGCTTAATAACTGAGAGGTCCACCTTTAACTCCTCGACTTTGGAGGTGAACATAGAGGTTAGGGTTGTTTGGCAGTTCAGGATGGCTGTCATGAGGTCTGCTGGGGTTGGTATAGTTTGGCCCTCTGCCGCCAGCTCCGTGGCTGTCGTCTGTGGAGGGGAGGCATTTGGGGAGTGCGGAGAGGAGCTTGCAGCTTCTTGGTTACTGTTGCGGGCATATTGCTCTAGCCGCGCTGCCGCATCCGATTTCACTTTGTGTGTGCTTTTGCCCATTTTTTTTTTTTCCCCCCCAAGCAGTATAGTAGGCACTGTTACTGTCTTGTGTAGCTTTGATTGTAGACCACTACACCTGATTCATGTATTCAGTACAGTCATATAAAATAATAATGGCTGATGCAGCACCTCCCCAGGATCATTGGCAATTACATGGTGCTAGTATGTCCTGACCCTTTCTGGGATTATCACCACCCTTGTTTTACTTTCTCAATAAGTGCACTGGTGTGGTTATGTGGCGTTGGGCCAAATGCAGTCTCTCTAGTGGCTCAACACTGCAAGCTTTGCTGTGTATATAGCTTGTCAGCCTTTTTAATAGTTATTTGTGCATTATATTCCAATGCCACTATGGCCTCCTGCTCAGCTTTGGATAAATTGGGGTAAGGTACATACTTTTTCTGCTTCAGTAAGCACGACCTGTTCAAACGTGTCCATATTAACACTGGTTACTGTGGGCATATATGTACTTTTTTTCTTGAATCCCCCCCATAGTCTCTCCTATTTTACAAAGCTTATTACCCTGTGGGAAACACATCTTTACTCTCAGCTGCCGGGTAAACTTGCGAAAGTCAATCTCCCAAGGACTTTGGAAGTTGAAAATGAGTTAAGGCGGCCATACATGGGCTGATAAAAGCTGCTGACACTTTCCTGTGTATGGTACCCGCCAACAGGCCAGCCTGACCCATATCTGCCCAAAAATCATCCAGTTTTAGATCAGGCTGTAAAAAGACTGATGCATTCATGTATTAATATAGGAAATGCCTTTATATGCAACCCTTGGAGTTGACAACTATGTGACATTATTTTTACACTAGAGGGCGCTGTATGCCAGTTATTCCCATTCTGCTCATGGTTGGGATGCTGACAGGGATGCTGGGTAACATTTGCAAGTCTGGATTCACCAATGTGGGTAAGATTTATAAAGACAGTTTTCTTGAATTTTTCAGTATTTGAATTTATACCCTATTATTACAAGTTATAGTTTTTGGTAAATGTGTTCTCTTGTTTTACTGGGAAAGCTGGGTTATAGCAACAAGAGCTATAGAATATTTACAGGGATAGACCAGTCTGTAGACAAATAAAAACTTGTTCACACAGCAAGACCAACTTTAGGGCAATTTCACACATTGGCATAAATACAGATTGGATTGTGTGTGTCTGAAATACCCCCCATGTGCTCAGTGACCAATAGTCTCCTGAGACTGATTTTGTCCAATTGTCCGGTTCTTCATCAGGACATTTGGCCAGTGGACTGGGGGGGGGTGAAGTTTGGTTATAAGTTGTAATTATTGTCGGTCTGAGTTATGTTAATTCTTTCTTGTGAAGTTTTTAATAAAAAACATAAAAACCCTGTCTGTTCATGCACATAAGGAGCGAATGGGGGACATGTCTGCATTTTCCCCACTGGTGTTTTGCTGGCAATGTGTGCCATTAGCTTTAGCCAATCAGATAAGGTTAACTTACAGTGGGAAAAATCAGAAAAGCTTCTAGAATTTCCAACTACACAGGCCACTGTTCTAACAAAAACATATTAGATCTTTCACATTTACATTATATTCATTGCTTTACTTTTGGCTCTGCACACAGATCAGGGACTGCACTCTCTGGAGTAGAAGACTCAAAATTCTGATTTAAAAATTGGAATTTCTGCTCTTAAACTTACCATAAGTGCCAGCATGGTTTTATGCGTAACAGATCTTGCCAGACTAATTTAGTCGCCTTTTATGAGGAGGTGAGTAGGAACCTTGATGCTGGAATGGCAGTTGATGTCATCTACTTGGACTTTGCTAAAGAGTTTGATACAGTACCTCACAGAAGGTTAATGATCAAATTGAGGAATATTGGCCTAGAACATAATATTTGTAATTGGATAGAGAACTGGCTGAAGGATAGAGTACACAGAGTGGTTGTAAATGGAACATTTTCTAATTGGACCAGTGTGGTTAGTGGAGTACCGCAGGGGTCAGTCCTTGGGCCTTTGCTTTTTAACTTGTTTATTAATGACCTGGAGGTGGGCATAGACAGTACTGTTTCTATTTTTGCTGATGACATTAAATTGTGCAAAACTATAAGTTCCATGCAGGATGTGCCGCTTTGCAGAGCGATTTGACAAAATTAGATAACTGGGCAGCAAACTGGAAAATGAGGTTCAATGTTGATAAGTGCAAAGTTCTGCCCTTTGGTAGAAATAATATAAACACAAACTATGTACTGAATGGGAGTGAGTTGGGGGTATCCTTAATGGAGAAGGATCTGGGGGTTTTTGTTGATAACAAGTTGTCTAATGCCAGGCAGTGTCATTCTGTGGCTACTAAAGCAAATAAAGTGCTGTCTTGTATAAAAAAGGGCATTGACTCAAGGGATGAGAACATAATTTTGCCCCTTTATAGGTCCCTGGTAAGGCCTCACCTTGAGTATGCAGTGCAGTTTTGGGCTCCAGTCCTTAAGAAGGATATTAATGAGCTGGAGAGAGTGCAGAGACTGCAACTAAACTGGTAAAGGGGATGGAAGATTTAAACTATGAGGTGAGACTGTCAAGGTTGGGGTTGTTTTCTCTGGAAAAGAGGCGCTTGCGAGGGGACATGATTACTCTGTACAGGTACATTAGAGGGGATTATAGGCAGATGGGGGATGTTCTTTTTTCCCATAAAAACAATCAACGCACCAGAGGTCACCCCTTTAGATTAGAGGAAAGGAGCTTCCATTTGAAGCAGCGTAGGGGGTTCCTCATGGTGAGGGCAGTGAGGGGGTTGGGGAATGCCCTTCCTAGTGATGGGGTAATGGCAGATTCTGTTAATGCCTATAAGAGGGGCCTGGATGAGTTCTTGATCAATCAGAATATCCAAGGCTATTGTGATACTAATACCTACAGTTAGTATTACTGGTTGTATATATAGTTTATGTATGTGAGTGTATAGATTGGTAGGTGTGGGTTAAGTGTGCTGGGTTTACTTGGATGGGTTGAACTTGATGGACACTGGTCTTTTTTCAACCCTATGTAACTATGTAACTATGTAACTATAAGTGGCTTTTCCTGCCCCTGTAACTTGCAGGGAGGGGCCGCCTGGGGCGAGTTTCTCAGCTCATGTCAGCAGCGCCCCTGAGTGGGTGGAACCCCCAAGTTAATAAATTGAAATTGCTTTATATTCTTATATCACACTAGGGGGCACATTTACTAATCCACGAATCCGAATCACGAATGGGAAAAAATCGTATTGGGAACGAAAATTTCGTAAGATCGCAAATATCACAAAAATGCTTACGAAAAAATCGTATTAGTCACGATAATATCGTATTGGCGATCCGAAAGTCACAAAATTTTTGTACCAAACAATTGTAAACAGTGGTAAAACTTTAACGATTTTTCCGTGCAAACGTCCGAAAAAGTCGTGCGCCGTACGAAAAAGTCATGTGGACGCCCGAAAAAATCAACGAAAATACGCTCGGAGCGTTCGCATGAACGCTCATGCGTTCGTGCTTTTGTAAATGTGCCCCTAAGTCTGCACGTGAGATTATTTTCCTGTGGTGGAAAAGCAAGTCATTTGTGTCCATTGGGCCCTTGTGCACTCAGGAACCCTATAACCCCTGTAGT
Organism: Xenopus tropicalis; assembly: GCF_000004195.4. Taxonomy (NCBI): domain Eukaryota; kingdom Metazoa; phylum Chordata; class Amphibia; order Anura; family Pipidae; genus Xenopus; species Xenopus tropicalis. Next base: position 32,024 of record NW_022279348.1, read on the forward strand.
GCCAGCCATGCAGGTATAAGTCCCGCAGTTATACTATAAGGATATCTCCTCACAGACATTTAGCTCTTTCTCTGACTTTTAATAGTGAATGAATATTCATGGTCAGATCTCAGTCTGAGCCCAAGCTAGTCCTGCTTATTGTTTTGCCTAAAGAGTAGTTGCTGGCCCTGCTCCATGTTGGATCTTCCCTACAGTATTGCCCATTTGTTCTACGGGAGATTGCCACCTAGCAACAGCTATTGGGTTATGCGGCAGCCTCCCGAAGATACGCTGGAGAAATGTATTTAGCACTACAGCCGCGTTTCTGCTTTCCCCTTCTGATGTGCTTGTGCCTTTACTATGTGGGAGGGAGCACAGGTCTGCTCAGCGCTGATTGGCCAGTATAGAGCAGGAAGGGGAGGAGCTGAATGGGGATTTTTTACCTCAGCGTTCATTGAGGATGCAGTTTCTTTATCTGCTACAGACTCCATGACGTTTCCCCCTCAGTTTCCTTCCAAACACCACAAAAACCAGAGAGTGTAATCTCCTTTATATTTTTAATATGAGGAAAGACTTTTTTTCTCTGTTCTGAATAAAAAGAGCGACGTTAGACTCTGCTTTCTCCCCCTCATTTGGCTGCCCCAGGGGGGGTTCTGTCAGGGTTCAGCCCCACATGGATATTCCTAAGGTTAAACAAGGAGTTTTTAAATGTAAAGATATCTCTTCTCCGTTTGGAGTTAAACTAAGGGGCACATTTACTAACCCACGAACGGGTCGAAATGAGTCCGATTGCGTTTTTTTCGTAAAGATCAGTATTTTGCGATTTTTTCGTATTGGCAATGATTCCCAGGAGTGTGACGCAGGCTCCTCCCATTATTGTTTGGGAATCTGTATGGAATACACTGCAAAGGGCCAAAGTGAGTTTGTAGGTGTAAAAGAAAATAATGACAAGACGTCAGCGGCTCAAGAGAACGGAGCAATCAGTTATGTTCCTGAGTGAGTTGCAGGACTGATACCTTTCTGTTATTGCTCATGGAGGAGGCAGTTTCTTTCACTGCAACAAACTCTATCGCTTTATCTTTTCCCATCTCCCTGATATAGGAAGATAATGTAATTTACACTTGTATACTTGTATTCCTGATATGCCGAAATGAATTGCTCTTTACTTTTACCCACCTCCCAGGGGTGTAACTGCAGAGACAGCAGGCCCTGCCATTGCCGGGGAGCCCAGGAGGGAACAATCGGGGGACACTTCCCTACAGGTTGTACTTGTATAACTGTGTATGTGACAAATAGAAGGAACAATCTATTTTCTATCTGCAGGGATCAGTACTAGGCCCTTATTATTGAGCAATTTTAATATACTGTATTTTGGCAGAATAGATGAACTTACCAATGTCTGTGGCCCTAATATGAATTTGCTATGAGGCCCAGTAACATCTACCTGCTCCACTGCCTCTGTCGGTCGGCATTTTGAGTAATCAGGCCTTATAAAACAAATATAATGGCTTAATTCCTTTCCACCATTCAGTTCAAAGTGACCAATGCTATTGGTCTGTCACCACTTTTAGTCAGTGTGTACCAAGAAGGCCTAGATAATATGTTAATAATATGTTATTGCCTTGAATCTCTCTTATTGCTTCCTAATTGGCTCTAGGGAGCATCTCTATTTATTGGCCAAACCTTCAACCATGTGACCAGCCTAAGAAGGTCTCACCACAGCGGCACTGACTGACTTTAAATCTGCCTTAATGTTCCTCCCTCCTGCATGTTTGGCCTCACTTTACTGTCATAAATATGGATGTTTCGACTTCATAATCCATAATCCATATAAACAGGGCTACTCTGCCTACCAACACCAGTACAAGTATCTGTATTGTATACCCACAGAGATAATCTTTTAAGATGGTTATACTATTTTAGAAGCAACTCACTCTGACTGGGGGCAAGCACTGTCTATCCCCCGGAGCTATTTCCAGTCTCCCACAAAGCTTCACTTCTGTGCAGAGATTTTTCATTTCTCCTGAACTTTCTACTGAAGGAATGAAACTCAAAAAAAAAAAAAAAGAATTTTGAAACAAAACAAGAAACAAAACCTGACAGTTCTCTTTCATCATAGAACAACTCCTGGGCCTAGTAATCCCAACCAATTTATTGTTCAGTTTAGAGGAGTCTCACAACACCAGAACAATGAAAGGGTTCTGGTATCCAATATAGAACATTACCATGTACATTTACTAGAGCTCATGCAGTTTAACTGTACTTGCCCCATATCTAGTCCCAGTACTTCAGATGACCAACAGGAAAGCCATATCACCATTCCATATATTGCTAAGAGCCAGTTTAGCTTCAGAGACAGGCCCTTCACAGAAACATATTGCTCAGAGCTAAAAACATTCAAAGAATGTAAAAATGTATAGCGGACAGAGTAACTCTTCAAGGACATGTAGTATCTATAGAGTATACTATGTGTAATCTCCTACCATATACATCTATTTTGGGATTTCTTAAGCTTCAGAGAAATAAATATAGCCATCCCAATATCATTCCAATCTAACAAATTTGTTGAGAATTTTGCACAAGGGGCAAGTACAGAGGCCTTGGTGCCTCCCTTAGCATGGATTCACAGAGCACTCGGGAACATACTTCAAGACGGGGCAACACATGACCTTATAGTATTTCCATTAACTTCTCAAAATGTGGAATATTTTCTAACAAAGGTTTCAAGGTCTTCTCTTTTTCTCTAACTAAGGGTGTAATTGTGACACAATATATCCAGTTGGTGTAACCTTAATATTTTAAATGGATCTTGATTACAGTTTCCTGTACATTGCTTTTACAACAAACTGTAAGGGGGGCCTTCTCTACAGAGGCCAGTCCATTCTCACTATGAATACATGTAGGGCATCAAACTCACGTTGTCATTCCTATGAAAGGTGCCTGATAACTCTCCTGAGTAGCGCTCAGTATTAAATGAGCATGTCTAATAGCCATGGCTTTCTCAGCTATAGGAGAAGAACTCTCTCTTATACACTTTTCTGACCCTCGGTTGTGTATGACATTATCCTTGAGGGGGTCACAAAAATGTATTTCTGCAGTGTGGTTGAATTACACGCAATATAAGTCACTGATCCTTCCTTGGTCTGTTTAGTTAAAGGACTCTTGATTTTTTACACAGAACTTACTCCTTAAGAGGAACTATTACCCATTATTAATAACTTCCAGATAATTCTGTTTACTATAAAAATGTAATATTATTACTGTCCAGCTTAAGAGACCTTTGGAGGATCCACAACAACAAAGGTTGCTCCAAGATGTCTCTACCTTTCTGTTATAATGAACGTCCCCTCATGGTTTCTTCCAGAACCTTTCTAAACACCATGACATAAGGGGCATTCATAAAAGCAACTTCTAGGTGTGGGCTTCTCTCCCATTAGCTGTTGCTAGGTGGCAATCTCCCATAGAACAAAGAAGTGTTTGCAGGAATCTATGACCTAGCCACCTAGCAACAGCGCCCACCCTTGTCCCACCCTTACATTACATCATGCAATTCTTTCCAGAATTCCTAGCAGTTGTGATTTCCTAGTGAATTCTTCTTCTCCTTCATGTCTCTCTTGGCTTACACCAAAATTCTAGGAAGGATTTGGATTATCGATCCAAACCCAAAGGAGAACTAGGAAGGATGCTACTTTTATCATTCTGAAGGTACTGGATTTCTCTTCCTTCAATGTGGTTTCGTTAATTTTACAGTGAATGTTGTGCTATGGGTAGTTAAATGCTATACAGATCTATTTCAAGGGGCAATAGCCTTATCTGTCACTTCTTTTATTCTAAGTCCATTTCTAAGACAATTACAAATTGTCATCGTCATCTTTTATCATTTCTTTAAAATCTCGGTTCCTTTCAAGGACACTCCTCTATTTTATGCATTGTCATCCAGCAGACTCCCGGTAAAAAATCTAACTTCCCCATTCAGCTCCTCCCCTTCCTGCTCTACACTGTCCAATCAGCGCTGAGCAGACCTGTGCTTGCTCCCACATAATAAAGACACAAGCACATCAGAAGGCAGAAAGCAGAAACGTGGCTGTAGTCTTTGAGAGGCTGCCGCAAAACCCATTAGCTGTTGCTAGGTGGCAATCTCCCGTAGAACAAATGCTGTTTGTAGGTCATAGATTCCTGCAAACACTTCTTTCTGCTCCACTACCACGATGACTAAAGGTCTCTGTAAGGGTTGAGCCTGGCAGATGTCGGTGGGCACAGGTGATAAAACTGTAATGTTGTCATTGCCTGGAAACCAATATTTAGTACGTGACAAGGGGCCAGAAAGTTCTCTGTTAGGTTCCACATGAGAAAATGGGTTTTTAAAGTATCCCTGGGGTGAAAATTCAAGTTCAGACCCTGCAAGAGGGGGGAGTTACTGCCATTGGTTACTGCCCACAGGCAAATTTGCCCAGTATTGATAAATGACCCCCAGGGAGTGGGGATTTATACATGAGTGGGTAGGGGGATGCCTGTGGGTGGGGGGAAGGGTTTGCTGCGCTGTGCTTGGATTTTTTTGCTGGGGGGCCAGACGCAGAGTAGTTACACCACTGCCCATTTCTATTTAGCTCCCATGCATTGTTCTCACTGGATGCTTCCAGGGGTTCCATCCAGGATAGAAAAGTTAGAAATATATACATAATATTCATACAATCCCCACACTGTCTCACTGTTTATATATATTTAGGGCCCAGAAGTGAGTATTCAGTACAATAGGAAATTACTGTCCCGGTGTCTGACAACAAAGCACAGAAGTCTCTATTTACAGTAATCATGTGATTTATTAGGAATATATTCCTGTTGATTCATTTATATCTACACAACTTGTATCATATTATATTATTCGTTAGTTGAAAACATGCAATTAAAGCCTTAAAACAATCCCAAACCATATTTATTATGGCACAATCACATACAAACAACACATTAGATAAATCTGATAAATCTTTAGTTATTAAAAACAGACACTGAAAATAAAAAAATAAAAATAAAAAACAGAATAAGGTATTAGAATAATTCTGTATACGACAGACTAGAAGTTAATGTTAAAGTCAACAGTTCCTTATAGATGTGTCGTATTGTATTAGATTATAAGATAAAAAATCACAAAACATCTCCTTTAAACTCTGTACTAGATTTTCAGTTCAGCAATGGCATCACCCTTGGTATATTTACTCCACAGTTCAGGGATGGCTCCCAGACCAGAAAACTTTTTATTCTTATGATTCTCTAGATCTTCCTTGAATCGACACACAAACCATTTCCAGTAACATTGCTCTGAGTTATCTGGTGTAATGGACCAATCAGAATATGGGGGCCCTGCTGCTTTGTAATTGTTGTATGGGAAGAGATCATCAGTGGTGGCATCCCGGCGAAATTTCTTATCACTCACTACCTGAGTGGTGCAGATGTCAGTGGCAAACTGGTCTGTATCATGAAAGTGCCACCCAGCTAATGCCTGAGGGCGGTGAAACGGGACACTATGGTCCCCATCATGCCCAGCTATAGTGTTAGTACAAATAGCTTTACAGAAAGGGCACTGGTGCCAACATGTATCAAACTGCTCAAATAATATTTCATGGGGCTTCGTTCTGAAGTTTGTTAAACAAGACTTAGAAAATTCCTCCTTTAGGCTCTGAGTGCCAGTTTCCAGGGCCACAGTAACTGCCTCTTGTAGGAAGCCGACATCTGTTATGTTCTGGTACTGAAGGCTTTTAAAGTCACTCTGTGAAATTTTAATGTCACCAACAAGCTCTTTACAGAATGTACCGACCCATGAATCAATATCACCGCCAGTGAGTGTAACGGCCTCAGTTGATTTCTCAATAGTTCCCTGTATAAGAGATTTGAATTTATCAAGATTTCTGATTAAAATGTTAAAAATCTTTGAATTATCCCTTTGACAATATTCAGTAACAGTTTCCTGCAAAAACACAGTAAATGCAGTTTTGGGATGATCAATATACTGAGTGTATGCTGGGAAATCTTCCTTTTCAGCCAGAGACTTCAAGAGGTGAAGCTCTAATTGAGATCTGTTCCCATTAAGAGCCGGGTGGTTGCATTTCATTTCACTGGCTAAGCCAATAGCTGCCTGGGCATATACTTGTTCCTTTATAGAATCAGTCAGTTTATCACTTAAGATTTCAGCCAGTGATGCAATCGATGCCTTTTCTGCAAAAGAATTTTTAAAGATTTTTAAGAAATGGTTCTTTTTTGTTTCAAAATGGCTGACTGGGTCATTTCGTTTTCTAAATTCATGAGAAATGTGGGTAAATCTCTCTGCTGCTTTTCTGCACAAATAAAGAGAAACAAATACAGTGAATTCCTTCCTGAACCTGAATTTTGGGTGCAGCCTGGTGCTCAGTTCCTTCTCTATGATGCGCAGGATTTCATGAAAGTAGCTGCGCTGATAGTCCATATCATCCCTCTCCTTCTTATCAATATAACTATTAATTCTGTTTCTTAGTTCTTTTGTTTCTCGTATTATTTCAATTATTTCAGTCTCTTTGAGTTTCTCAGATCGTAATCCATGCCACTTTGGTTTTGTCTGGATATAGTTAGAAAACTCCAGATAGAAATCGGTCCATTTATAAGAACTCCTAATGTTGTTGATCAGATCTGTCTCTTGTTTAAAGTAATCTAGAAGGATATTTTCTATGTCCACATTAATGTTAGGTGGATCAAGTATGGGCCTGGAAGCCTTTACTTTATCAATCCAATCACTCCACAGTTTATGAAAATGTTCTTCTATCTCATTTTCATTTGATGCTTGTTGCTTCAGACATAAAGCCAAATCTCTGCTTTTACTTAACAGCTCAACTTCATATTGTTCTTTCATTTGTTCAGTTTCTCTCTTGCTTTTCTTTATGTGAATCTGCTCAGCTAAGTTTTTCTTAACCTCTTCTATGAGATCATTTTTAACTCCTTCAAGTCTGATCTCAGTATTTGCTTTCCACTGGATCAGTATATTGCCCTCTTTCTCATCAGTGAAAAAATTATTTAGGTTGTCCATAATTTTGCTATAGATCTCTTTAAGACTCTCATGTAGAGAAATTCTATCTATACTCTGTAGTTCATGGTTTAGAATCTGGTTTTTGAGTTTGTTCTGCAGATTAAGCATATGTTCTCTCATGTCCCATGTCCATTTACAGTATTGTGTTTCTAGCTTGTTGTAGGCTGCAATCTCAAGAGAATTCTTGAAGCTGAAAACAAAGTTCTCATTCAGCAGAGCATTCCACAAGTCAGTTACACAAACCTTGAAATCTGAAATTGATGAAATATTGCCTTGTGCTTTTCCATGATCAAGTATCATTTTTTTAAGCGTTTGCACATTCTGGCTGTAACTTGGATTGGGCGGAGCCATTGGTGGGTCACCTTCCCAGAGGTGGGCAAAGTACAAAATATGAGTGTTTACATCAAATTTGATCACATCATTAAAGCAAGTAATGTCTGAATGTTCCTGTTCTGCTGCAATTCGTGTCATTTCATCCAGTTTTTCCTGAAGTCGTCGTCGTCCCTCCATATTTTTCTCTGTGGCTGTGATTTCTCCAACATTCTGATGAACAAATAGACACCCTGGCTTGAGATTTACTGATTTCATTCTCAGGAATGCCTGAACAGCTATCTGTAGAATGTCCTGCATTTCAGAAGGATTTTCCCCATAAATGTTAATCAGTGTGATGTTGCCCAGGCCAATTACAAATGTAGCCAACTCATTGTCATGGTTTAAAGTTGTTTCATTGGACAGTTCCATGGCTCTTAAACCTTCAGTATCTATTATAAGTACAAAGTCAAAGTTCATCTCTTGTCTGAGTTTCTCATCAACCTTCACAAGCTGCATGAATGCCCCCCGGGTGCATCTACCTGCACTTACTGCAAACTCCAGGCCAAACATGGCATTAAGCAGAGTAGATTTCCCAGTACTTTGTATTCCAAGAATGGAAAGAACAAAAACCTTCTTATGTCCAAGTATTTCCACCAGTTTATCTAAAACAGCTCCTATCCATCTCAGAGGCACATGTGCAGCATCCCCATCCATCAGTTCTACTGGGTACCCAGAGACCATGAGATTGGCAGCAATTTCTGGTAACAAGTGAAAACCTTTATCATCTTTAGAATCTGTTACTAAAGCCTCATAGATCTGTCCCACTTCTCTGAGGACGTGTTCAAGTCCAAATGTTGAATCATTTATCTGCTTTGATAGACTGTTCAATTTCCTTTCCACTGACAGTTTGTCTTTCTCTTCTTTCTTTTTCTTCTGAATATCTGACCATAAGTCATGAAATCTCTGGTTAAGTTGTGGGAGATTCTCTACAGTTATTTTGTCTAAATGCATTTTAAACCACTGCAGAAAGTACATTTTTGAAAAATCTGAGTGTGACTGTAATATTTTTAGAAAACATGTGATAAACACATTGAGTGGAAATGCTCTTTGTAGCTGATTCTGCCTAATTTCACTCTTCTCTGACTCAATGTTACTGCGTTGCTGCTCGATGCTTTCATTACTGTTTCCTTTATGGCGATTGAGCTCTTTGTCTTTCTGACACCATTTGTGCCACAGATCCCCTTGTAATGGAAGAAATTCTCTCTTTATTTCTACAACTTCTTTCTCTCTTAACAAAGACATTAGAGTCTGAGCTTGTTGTTTTGTAGATTTACATATTTTACTTTCTACATCAACAGTGATACCGTATCCTTTTGCAAGATCCACACAGTCATCCAGAGAACGAGGCCTCTCTGTGTTCCCTATCATGCTTGTAATTGTTATTTTTAGTTCTTGTAGTAATTCTGCCTCATTTTTATTCTTTATACCAATTTTTAATTTATTACCAGCATCTGATAAGATATGTTCTTTGTCAGAAAACAGACATATTAAACATTTAGTAGACTGATAGCATTTCAGTAGAAATTGTCTGCTCTTTGCATCTTCCATATCAGCCTCTGCTAAAAATATGACAATGACGGAGGCAATGCCCAGTAAGAAGCTGACTTGCTTATCATGCTCTCGTAGATCCCCATGGAGATTTGTAAAAGCGACGCAGTCATCAAACATGTCATCATCCCTCCCCCCCGGACAATACCAGGCAATCTCTGCAACACCTTTCATTAGTACCGAGGTCTTTGTGCTGCCTTCACACTGTCGATGGTAAAAGATATCATGTTTTCTCTTACTCATCAAAGAGTTAATAAGTTGGGACTTTGAGGTGCAGGATTCACCAAACCGAAAGAAACTTACAGTGGGTATTTCTGCTTCATTTATATATTTCTCATTGGATTTTTTTATCTGAGTTTCACACTTCTGAAGTTTGTTCTGCCATTTCTTCTGTACATCACAGAATGCCCAGAGTGGGAATTCTACATCCCCAGTATGAGGATCAGGCACCAAGAGGGGAAGGGCAAACTGACAAAATGAAAGTTTTCTGTAGATGAATTGTCTGGTTATATGATCAGCGCAGTGTAAAACTGCCATCTGGAGATCCATAGGGTGGACAGGGTGTGTGTTTGTATTCAGTGTGTTACATTGCACCTCAGTGAGTTTTAAAAAATTGTCAAAACTAGTCTCGCCTGAGTCAGTAACATTCTCTTTGGTTGGTGTCTCTGTAAAATTCACTGGGGTTGTGGGTAATTTTCTAGATTTATCTTCATAACTGTATACTAAATACCTTGCCCGGTAATCAAAACTTAGCAATTTTTGCAAAAATTGGAACGCAGGAGAATTATGAGCAATGTTACGGATGCTATGAAAGTCAGATATATTCAGCTTTTTTGGATAGTATTTTTTAAGATCAGTTTGTTTTAGTAAATTCTGGAAATCCACATTTGTGTGCTCTGGGTTCATTTCAGAAACTATTTCTTTGCAATAAGTTTGACCAATATGTTCCAATTCCTGAAACACTCGTTCTACATTTAATTCTGCATCATTGCTTCTGTTTTGTGATGAAATTAATACCTCAAGGTCTTTTTCCAGACCACTGAAATCTGAATTTTCATAGTATTTTTTTAGACTTTTTGTAATAATATCAGAGAGTGAATTGCCCAGGAATTTAACCATAAAATGAAGACGTTGCATTTTGTCTGTGAATGATGGGTGATCACTGTTTCCCACAATAGTCAAACCAGCAAGCAATACATGGGCCTGGAACTTCAGTTTACTTTGCTTTCTTAGTTGTGTATATTTACGATAGGCTATGTGGATACATTCTTCCATATGTTCTATATCGTGCAGTCCCAAAATGCCTTTAAAGGCGTAATTCTGTAAACAAAACCCTGAATTGTTAGCAGTACAAAGCAACAGAAGTTCTGCATCAAATTCCTTATTGTCTCTCTTGGATTTTAGCAATGAACACAATGCACGATTAATCTGTATTGTTGCTCTTACCCTGGCTTGGTGTGTCTCCTCTGCATTTGGATGATGAATACAGAGCACCCCAAGAATATCTTCCTTTGATTTTTTTACTTTGTCAGTAAATACAGAAACAGAAATATCCTCAGATTCATTTGATTTTGAATCATGGATCCACTTTAAAATAAATGACTTATTTGGAAAATTTTCACAAGAATAAATGTCAGGCTCAAGAAGCTCACGAAAGAGCAATTTTACCATGGGATTCTTAGGGGAAGATTTATATTTCTCAACAACTTTCATCACAAAATTCTGAAAGTCTCCATCAGATAGGCACAGGCCTACCCAAGAACTAGAGTTATTTGTTGCTTGATTTACTGCATGTTTATACTGAAGAAGAGCCATCAGGTGCTCTGTGGCATTGTCCACTTCCCATAACTTCATGCCTTCTAAGACATTAATACTTTTATCCATATCATACAATAGACATTCTCCATAAAATGTCTCTATGGGGAGATTAGTCAGCAGTTTGTATGAATTAGCAAGACATGTTGCAATTGTCAGACAATCTTTAAAATCCTCTTTGTGATTGGACAGAATAATTTCCCATATGGGCATCAGCTGGAGACCTCGGTCAATAACACTCCATGTTTTACTATTGTTTACAAGACCCGCCCTCCATTGTTGTAGAGAATCTGTTATTGGAGGACCTCCAGTTTTCATCACAAAGATTTTTTCAAGAAATTCTGAAATGTTTGATTTATAAATGGAAACTGGGACATTTGAACTTGCCACATCCAGGTTTGCTCCCCACCCATAGTAAGTAGCTGCCACAAAGCCATCAAGGGCTTCAGATATTGTTTTCTTGGCTTCCTGCAACTGTGCAGCCTGAAATCCTTCACTTAATGCTTTCCACCACAATATTCCTCCAAACTGTATAGGGCCCAAGCTGACATGTGACCCAAACCTCTTATAAAAATTTGCACAGTCATTTGTTATTGTTTCTTTGTCTGTGTTAGATTCAATAGTTTTACTCTCAATTTCTTTTAAACATTGCAAAGCTTCTTTAGAAAGTCTGATTTGATCCTTTGTGAAGTAACAGGAAGCGAGAGGAACGCAGTTAAATCTAATTACGGAAACATAAATCTGCTCATTGAGTGACTCACTGCAGTTTGTGTTGCCTTCAGCACCAAGATCCAAAAACCCACCTGGGATGGAACAACTGAGACTTAATCCAAGTTTCTCAACTGACTTTTGAAAATCATTTTCTTTATTAATGGATTCAAATTCTCTCTGCCATAAAACTGGATCTTGTTCCGGCCCAAAAAGCTTGAAACCCTGAGGAACACAAATTAATTTCTCATGTTTTTGAAGCAAATCCTTCCTGTTTTCTGTTATATAAATCCCCTCGAGTGCTAACCCCCCAGATGCCAACTTTAGGATGTCTTCATCTGACAGATTTGTTTTTTGCAAAAATGATTCCTCTATCAGGTCTATTTGCCTCTGGAAGGAATCTATGAAATCAGCGAATCTTTTCCCAGGGGGCGGTAGGTGTTCAGCAGGGATCTGCAGGGCTTTCTTCAGTTCCTTCTCAGTCTGTCTGACACTTTCATCATCTTGACTCTTTCCTTCATCATTTAACCCTTTCAGTTTCTCCAGTATCTCAGCAGCATGTTCATTTCTTGCTTTCAGCATTTTTGAATGAATTTGTTGGGTTTCGGCTAAGTCCGTGCTGCTATCTGGCAGGTTAAAGAGTTTCCGCAAAGCCTTTCTCTCCCAGGGATATTTGACTTTGGCTTCTAGTTCTGTATAATCTTCATAATCACAATATTGTAATGCGTGAGAACTCCGAAGCCCAATCTTTTCTGTAATTAGGGAAATCCAATAATCAGTATCCAGACGAGTGTCACTGAGCTTCTTTGCAAGTTCCTTGCTTATGTGCTTATTCTCCTCTTCCTCCATTGATTTCCTAAAAGAGAATAGGAATTTGCATCAATCTTAAAAAGTCTAGTGTGGTAAATGCAATACCCTGTCCTCAGCGCTCTGTAGCTGATGATGTTCAATAGATAAATAAATAAATAAGGTGATAAAAATGTGATCTTGCTGCTCCTCCTCAAGTCACCCCTTTGACTGGGTCCCAAACGTACGTAGAGAATTATGGCAGGAGCGCATGTGATGAATAAGAACAAAAAACCAATAATAGTGTAATACTGTTAAAACAAATGAAGGGTCAAGTAATAAAGAAACCAAGTCCCAGAGTAAATACGTGAAAGGCTGGTTTATTTTGTGTATCACCACGTGCTATAATACTTTATGCTCACCAGATGGCAATATTGAGTAGGCCAAAGAGATATCCAGAATCAGCTTGCAGCCGTCTCCTCGCATATAGGCACAAAATAGGAGAGAAAGCGGCAGATAGTGCAAATCGTTTATTTAAAAAGTTACCAAATAAAAGAATCTACTTACAAAGTGTAGATAATATACAGGCTTTCAGAAAACTCGACGCGTTCCGCATACTGACAATGGTACGCTTTCTCAAGAGTATTTACAGTATGGCCCCTTTAGGGCCCCTTTTATACAATCCTACAATGTGGGGTAAGTGCCCATCCCCCTCGCAATCAGTGCGGCTGGCATTGATGACGTCACCGCTAGCATGTTACGTTGCCCTTACTAAGCATAAGCGCAATAGCGCTACCCACAGATGGGAAGTCTAGAAGATCTGTCCCTCGCTTAGTTATTGGTAAAGGTCGCGCTGGGATCGGCAAGCATTGCCGTAGCAATGCATCACTAGGTTAAACTGGAAGACATTGTTAATGGATGCCATGGAGGGTCACTGTGTCACAAGAAAAAAGAAAGTGCAGACCATAGTAATAGAAATCTACCGAGCGCTCTAGCGCTAGTCGGGGAGGTATCAAGAATGATACGTGTTGCCGTAGCAACGCGTCTATACTCACATCAGGCCGTGGCAGTTCGTAACTGCATGTAAGGGAGCCTAATGGGGGTGGATGTGCAATAGCCGTCTGAATAATAAGGCTGTGAATGTATAAATTGTAGAGCATACGAGAGTCAGAACTCTCCCTGCACAAGTACACTGTGGGCGACTCTATCCAGCACTCTAGTACTGGTAGTGTAGTATGTCCAATGGGATCGACACGCGTTGCCATAGCAACGCCTCTCACATTAAAGCATAAGTATCTAATGGCATTTTATCAGAGAGATGAGTAACTAATAACAGTGAGTGTGTACAGGTACTGACTCTCTCCAAAAGGTAGGGAGGGTTATATATAGTAGAGATATATATATAGTTATGGTGACCTATATCTAATATGTACATATTTAAAAAACAAAAATGGATATTATAAAAAGATGAATACAGTTAGAGTTAAAATTTAAAACAGTTAGAGTTGAATACAGTAAAAAAAAATAAAAATGAATACTATTATTAAATGGATATTAAAAACAAAAATGGATATTATAAAAAGATGAATACAGTTAGAGTTAAAATTGGATTTAAAATGCCGCTAAATCTAAATCTACATTGAGTCCTTCAGGATGCAATGTATTCAGTTTAAAAATCCAAAAGGTTTCGCGTTGTCTTAATCTAGTGAGTCTGTCTCCCCCTCTTAATTTGGAAGAGATATTCTCCAGTCCCATAAAGAATATCCCTTTTGGATCACTATTGTGAAACAGTTTAAAATGTCTCGATACTCCATGGTTCATTCTCCCTGCTTTAATGTTACGAACGTGCTCATTGACCCTAGTTCCCACCGATCTTATAGTCCGCCCCACATAAAGTTTGTTACAGGGACAAATGAGAACGTAAACCACATATAGTGTGCGACAATTGATGAAGGTCTTGGGGGTGGAATATCCCTCACAATGTGTTTCTTGGGCATAACATAGGAACAAGATGCGCAGAGTTTTTTACCACATTTGTAGGTGCCAATAAGGCCAAATGCATTTTGTCTAGTATGTAAATGGTCTCGACCCCAGACCTTGGAAGGTGCTATTATATTACTGATCGTTCTGGATTTCCGAAAACATACCTTAGGGGTTTGTTTACACATATTGCCCAATAGTGGGTCTGCCGACACAACGTTCCAGTGTCTATGGGAATCCTGCGAATGTGATGAGCAGAGGTGTTATATTTGGTATAAAAATTAAAATTAGAATTGAAATCTTGAGGAGGGGACCCCCCACTCTTAGGCCCATCCTTATATTGCTTATCTAACAGGGTATCTCTATCTTTGTTGGTTGCTAATGATTCCGCCTCACTTAACCAGGAGGGTTTGTATCCCTTTTCCAAGAATCTCTCTTTTAAAACCTCACATTCCTTCAAAAAAATCACCTGGTCTTGAGCAGTTTCTCTTTGCCCTTAAATATTGGGCATATTGGGGATATTTTTTATGCACTGTTTGTGATGACTGCTAGTGGCATGAAGCAACCCATTCCGATCGGTGGGTTTACGGAATAGTTTTGTTTCTATCCTATCACTGGCAATAAAAAGCGTAAGATCTAAGAAATCTATTGTTGTGGTATTGATGTTAGCAGTGAAACTTAAATTGAAAGTATTAGTGTTAATATGATTAATAAATAAATCAGCCAATTCCTTAGGGCCATCCCAAATCAAAAGTAGATCATCGATGTGTAGGGACCCATAGGGTTAAGCTCCCTATGGCTTTACTTCCCTACTTTTCCTTATCTGTACTGTTATTGGGTAGACCCCTCTATGCTCAGGTTACAGTTTATTAAGCTATCCCTTACAGGTTTAGTCCAGGTTGACCACTCCCCTTGGTAGACTATATAGTGTCTTGCACAAGGGAGTGTCTTCCTCTCTGGCTGTTGTTGTCTCAGGCTTCACGTCATTGAGCCTGAGGCACACGGTCTCAGTAAAAGCCACCTGTATCATCTTAAGTCGGGGACAGGGCCCCGTGAGGATAAGACAGTATAGCAGTATATTTCATAGCACCCTCTAGTAGTGGTGAGTTCAGACAGAATTATATAGAAAGAGCAGCCATTTGCTCCATCCAGGACAATAGCAAAGGAGTAGTCTTCCTAACAGGCATTACTGGCCTTAGATTAGGGACACAGAAGTGCTAGGGAAATAGGTTAGCAAATATGCCTTGCCCTAACCTCCAAAAGAGCATGGGACTATGCCGGTGAGCTTTCCTACCTATCACTCTGTTGTTGTTCTACCTGCCCAACCTCTTGATGAGAAGGGATATCCAGGGGAGCATCATATTTCTGCTATTGATCCATCCTTACATCAATTGTATAACTGCATACTGTATACCATCTACTGAGTGAGTATTGATAACCCTGTCTACCATTGTCTGGGACAATAAAGCCTTTTTCTAGTTCATTCATAAGAATCCTCTGGCGTCCTTTTCTATCTATTGCACCACACTACTATAGCTAGTTGTAGTTCAACAACACCCTCAGCTCCATTAATTCCTCCCATATAGCGGAGGCCCACTCCTGTGCATTAAGGTCGCATGTAACACATGCTCTACAGCACGCTACTAGCCTGGGTTGGCCCTATCACAGCCAAATAGGTGTTACAGATGTATCATGTATAAAGAATAATGTGTTGATTGAACTTTGATGAACCCCAGATGTGTATGTCCTCCCAAAAGGACATGTATAAGTTAGCATATGAGGGTGCAAATTTGTTCCCCATTACAGTGCCTTGTTTTTGCAAGTAGAATATGTCATTAAAAATGAAATAATTATGTGTAAGAATATAAGCTATACTATCTGTTAGAAAGGATTGAAGAGTTAGAGGTAAGTCACTGTCCGTGTCTAGTTTGGATTTAATAGCCTCAATACCTTTCATATGTGGAATATTAGTGTAAAGGGCAGATACATCGCACGTAATCCATGTATATGTATTTTTCCAGTTGATGCTCTTTAGTTTGTTGAGCAAATCAACTGGATCCCGCAAATAAGATCTTTGCTTGATAACCACCTCCTGTAGGAAATGGTCAACAAATTCAGAAACGTTGCTGGTAAGTGAGTTGATACCAGAAATAATGGGCCTTCCTGGTGGCTCAAGAGGATTCTTGTGTATTTTAGGAAGGTGATAGTAAATGGCGATCCTAGGATGACGTGTAAATAGGAAATTGTATTCCTTATCCTGAATAGTATTGGCTGACCTGGCTGTTCTCAATAAATTATCCAATTCCTTAGTAAAGGAATTAGTGGGATCTAGTGCGAGTCTTTCATAGACTGACATCCCCTAGGATTCTTTCTGCTTCTTTATAGTAGTCACTAATGTTCTGAATAACTATCCCACCTCCTTTATCAGCTTGTTTGATCACTGTGGTTCCGTAGGGCAATCGATTCCTCATGCGTGAGGTTACTTTTAGGATTGAAAAGCGCGACCTTTACCAATAACTAAGCGAGGGACAGATCTTCTAGACTTCCCATCTGTGGGTAGCACTATTGCGCTTATGCTTAGTAAGGGCAACGTAACATGCTAGCGGTGACGTCATCAATGCCAGCCGCACTGATTGCGAGGGGGATGGGCACTTACCCCACATTGTAGGATTGTATAAAAGGGGCCCTAAAGGGGCCATACTGTAAATACTCTTGAGAAAGCATACCGTCAGTACGCGAAACGCATCGAGTTTTCTGAGAGCCTGTATATTATCTACACTTTGTAAGAAGATTCTTTTATTTGGTTACTTTTTAAATAAATGATTTGCACTATCTGCCGCTTTCTCTCCTATTTTGTGCCTATATGTGAGGAGACGGCTGCAAGTTGATTCTGGATATCTCTTTGGCCTACTCAATATTGCCATTTGGTGAGCATAAAGTATTATAGCACGTGGTGATACACAAAATAAACCAGCCTTTCACGTATTTACTCTGGGACTTGGTTTCTTTATTACTTGAACCTTTATTTGTTTTAACAGTATTACACCATTATTTGTTTTTTGTTCTTATTCTTCACATGCGCTCCTGCCATAATTCTCTACGTACATTTGCATCAATCTTACTGCACATTCTGTTTGTTTAGTTAATAATAAATATAAAATGATTCATTTTGCCTGAAATAAATTAGTTCTGATTAGGGATGAGTAAACTTTTTCACCAAGTATGGATTAGCAAAAAATTCAGTTTTTCACAATTTTGTAAAACTGGTCCATAAAAATCAACCATAGACTATTTTGTGAGGAAATCAATGCAGTGAAAAAGGTCACCATGGTAAAAGTCTATTTATTTCAATGCGTTTTGTGAATATTTGGCATTTCAGTTTGCTAAAAAATCTGTGAAACAAGTGAAAAAATTTGCAAAGCAGTGAGAATTCTCAAAAACCACTGAAGTTAATGGGGGGTTTTCAACCTGTTTTTGTTTTGTTTAAAACGTATTGAAGTCAATGGGCGTCTTTTAAATTTTTTTCTTGGTCTTTTTTCATATGGCAAAAAATTGCACAGCAAAATCTTGCAGATTCACTGATGGCAATACCAAGAATTTCACAGCAAATCCAAACCTCGGGGAAAATATTGTTCATCGCTTCTCATGGCAAGTTCTGAGGATTTTCCCACTGCCAAGCTTATTTCCAACTGATTTCAAGAAATTGCACTCTCCAGAACTCCATGAAGAGATGCTGCCATGACAACAGCACTTTCAGCCACGCGTGACTCTAGGGGGCAGATTTACTAAAACTCTATAATTTCATATTTTTTTTTAAATTTTCAAACTCAACTAAACTCATTTTCCCAAATATTTACTAGACAAAGTCACAAGGTAAAGTCAATTTGTAGCAGCGAAAATCTAAAAAATTTTTTGGAAAAAACCCAGAGTCAAAAAAAAATCTCTAAAGTTTTGAGACAAAAGAGAAAACTTCCAGGAAAGGGAAGGGACCCCTGCCATTGATTTCTACGTGGTCTCAACAAGTGAAACCTGGCAATTTATCGAATTGTTGAAAACTCGGAAAAAGTTTTTGAAAAAAATCTGAATCGATTTTAAAATAAAGAATCGATAGTAAATGAGCCCCTAGGTCTCTGGAAACCTAAGGACCCACTGGCCACTTTTTTCCTTATGTCAATTGCCTTCTTTCCAATCAACACACACTGAGGGTTATAAAGGCTATGGGGCTGATTCAAAAATAACAAAACATAGTACTAGGTAAATGAGGTAAAAATTCTTTCCTGTTATAGTAGAGGCTCCGGGTGCTTATGCCCCAGACCTTCAGCTTCAGGGAGCCAATCAAAGGAAATTAAAAAAGACAGGCAGGCACTCCAAAATAAAGTCTTATGTAGCTCAATAAGATGAAGTAGTATAGTTTATTTAAACTTACACATAATGCTACAAAGCCTTACGCGTTTCGTACCTAAAGGGTACTTAGTCGTAGGCTAAATAACAATCCACAAATACACATTATTTAAAGCAAAAATAATAAGCGCAATTCAATTTTATTGTGCTAATTAGGCACAATAGTTGTAGAAGAATGGTATCCTTCATTAAACAGCAGTGGTTTTAGAAGAATGGTATCCACTATTAAGCACAATAGTTTTAGAAAAATGGTATCCACCATAAGAAAAAATCATTTTAATTTCAGAAAAATGGTATCTCCCATTAAGTACACAGATTTTAGACAAATGATGTCCACTATTAAGCGCAATCATTTTAAAAAAATGGTATCCACCATTAGGCTGTGGAATGCCCTTCCTAGTGATGTGGTAATGGCAGACTCTGTTAATGCCTTTAAGAGGGGCCTGGATGAGTTTTTGAACAAGCAGAATATCCAAGGCTATTGTGATACTAATATCTACAGTTAGTACTAGTGGTTGTATATATAGTGTATGTATGTGAGTGTATAGATTGGTTAGTATAGGTTGTGTGCTGGGTTTACTCGGATGGGTTGAACTTGATGGACAATGGTCTTTTTTCAACCCTATGTAACTATGTAATGTAACTATGTAAGTAAGTAACTATGTAAGGCACAATAATTTTAGAAGAAATGGTATCTATGATTAGGCATAATAGTTTTAGAAAAATGGTAGTGCTGTAGTGAATGAGATGATACTTAATTGTTTAATTACAATGATAATTTCATCACTTTTATTCTTAAAGCTATACACTTTTTGTTAACCCCAAAAATTTTTCTTTTTGATAGAAAATATAATTTATAGAGCTGCGGTATGGCTATGGGTGCAAAATGTGCACCCTCGTATGCAAATCTCTCCTTAAGATGGTGGGAGGAACAGCACATTTTCAATAATAACTAGTGATGAGCGAAACTGTCCCATTTCGCTTCGCCATAAAATTCACGGAACGGCAAGAAAATTTGCAAAACACGATTTTTTTGTCGCCCGTGTCTTTTTTGCCACCCGCGTCTATTTTTTGGTTGCGCGCTTTTTTTACGGGACCTCGCCCAATTTTGATGCGACTGTGCCCAATTTGACGCAACAGCGACCAATTTGATGCACAACAAAAAAAATCTGT
Organism: Xenopus tropicalis; assembly: GCF_000004195.4. Taxonomy (NCBI): domain Eukaryota; kingdom Metazoa; phylum Chordata; class Amphibia; order Anura; family Pipidae; genus Xenopus; species Xenopus tropicalis. Next base: position 51,837 of record NW_022279348.1, read on the forward strand.
GCAATGAATTTTTCCGCAGCGAATTTTGGTGGAGGTTTCGCGAAACAGTTCGCCAATGGCGAAATGAGGAAATTCGATGCAAATCCATGCCTGGCAAAAAAAATTTGCTCATCACTAATAATAACATATATTTCGATCACATCCAATATTACGGACGTTTCATAGATGATACCATTATTATATGGTCTGGTTCCCCCGACCAATTGAAAGAATTCATCACAACTTTAAATACTAACACATATAACTTGAAATTTACATTTGAGTTAAATTTTGATTCTCTCAATTACCTAAATATTACTTTATCCACTGATAATGAGCACATCATTACCATGATATTTGGAAAGGAACGCTCAGCAAACACTATTTTAAATGCTAAATCTAGCCACCCTCAACACTTGATCCGTAATATTCCATTTAGTCAATTTCTACACCTAAGGCGTATTTGTTGAAAAGAAGAAGATTTCATACCGAAATCAAAACAGTTATTTGAGAGACTAAGGGACACATTTATTAAAGTCCAATTGTTTCTGAATACAAAAAAATCGTAATTTTTCAACGTTTTCATACTGTTTGTATTTTTTCAACTTTTTCGGTAATTTGCCCAGCTTTTTTGTACTTTGCGACAATTTGTGCAAAAGTTTCGGATTCATTCAAGCTTCGGTATGGTGACTTTCCTTGGGCCGGGTTGGAGCTGCAGAGTGCCATTGAGCCCTATGGGAGACTTTCCTTGGGCCGGGTTGGAGCTGCAGAGTGCCATTGAGCCCTATGGGAGACTTTCCTTGGGCCGGGTTGGAGCTGCAGAGTGCCATTGAGCCCTATGGGAGACTTTCCTTGGGCCGGGTTGGAGCTGCAGAGTGCCATTGAGCCCTATGGGAGACTTTCCTTGGGCTGGGTTGGAGCTGCAGAGTGCCATTGAGCCATATGGGAGACTTTCCTTGGGCCAGGTTGGAGCTGCAGAGTGCCATTGAGCCCTATGGGAGACTTTCCTTGGGCCGGGGTGGAGCTGCAGAGTGCCATTGAGCCCTATGGGAGACTTTCCTTTGGCCGGGTTGGAGCTGCAGAGTGCCATTGAGCCCTATGGGAGACTTTCCTTGGGCCGGGTTGGAGCTGCAGAGTGCCATTGAGCCCTATGGGAGACTTCCAAAAACATGCACTGAAGGTTCAAAGTCAGAAAGGTTTTCCCGCGGTTTGCGATCATTCGGATACGAAAATTTTGTGACTTTCAGAATGTCATTACAATATTATTGTGACAATTTTTTCGTAAGCATTTTCGTGACAATTTTTTCGTAAGCATTTTCGTGACATTTCCGATCATCAGAAATTATCATATCTAATCTGAATTTTACCCACTTCGGGATTCAAACTCGTACGTTGATGAATCTGCCCCTTAGTGAAAGAGGATATGCATCAAATATTTTGAATCAAGGTTTCAAAAGAGCAGAAGTAGAAAAAGATCAAATCTTTTCAAAAGATATAAAACTGACTGTGTTAAACAGCTTTATCTCACGTTGATAAAGGAAATGCTCAAAATTTAAGAGAGGAAGCGAATGATACTTCCATAGCTTTATCTTGTATACTTACCTATAGTCCTCAATACAATGAAATAAAGACTATTGTTGATGGAAATGTAACTATTCTCAAAACTAATTCCACCCTGAGAAAAATCTTGGACAGAGTTTATAAGTTTGTGACTAGAAGGACTGAAACTTTAGGAAACAGATTGTCTCCTAGCCTCATCCAGTCTAACAGACCAACTGAAACTTGGTTACCTACTAAGCGCATGTCTGGATGCGGCTCGAGGCAATGTATTACATGTAACTTTATAACAAGAACTAAAGTATTATCGCATGCATTAAGTCGCATATTGCGTGCGTTAAATAGCGCGCAACCGAATGCGTTAATTTTAATGCATTGTGTAAATTCTCGCGAAGAAATAATACTAACGCCTGATTCACAAACACTTAGACGCGCTAAATATCGCATTAGTCTGTGCGAAAAATAACCCCTACTTGGGGCAGGCGATAATTATAGAAAAGTACAGTAAATGAGCTTTTGGCAATAAAATATGGACTTTGCAGTGGGATTTATTCAAGTCTGTGTTGGCCCCAGAGTGACGCAGCCGCCAGTTTGCAGGGAAATGGTCATTTTCAGAAAAGTAGTTTCACAAACATAACGGTGTGTATGGCTAATATGGCATGCACGTGAAAAGTGGCGCACGTGCGCGCGCAACAAGTAGTGTGCTGCATTACTTAGCGCGCATTGCATCAAATACTGCACGAAAATAGTCTTCGTGACTTAAATCACATAAACAGCGTCTGTTTGCGCGTCTAAATTAGCACAAATAAACTTTTAGTGAATCGTGCGTTAAACCAAGAAAAATTAGATGCAATAAAATGCTATAAATAGCGCTCGTTTTAACGCACTTTAGTGAATCAACCCTTATGTATCCGAGAACATATTTTGAACATTACAGATAAAAAATGTAGTACAACTGTAGCTAGACACTTTTCTGTATGTTCTAATAGATCTTTGTCTAATCTAATGGTTACTGGCATAGATAGAATAACCCCAGATCTTCAGGAAGGAAATATTATCAATGCCTTAATAAAAAAAGAAACTAAGTGGATCTTTTACTTACATACGGGACAACCGGAAGGTTTCAATTACGATTATGAAGTTTATTGTTATGTATAATTGTTGTATAACTGAGTGACCATTTTTAGGAATTACTGTGCCTAAATAGTAGATACCATTCTAAGACTATTATACGTAATGGCGGATACCATTTTTCTAAAACTATTATGCCTAATCATAGATACTATTCTTCTAAAATTATTGTGTCTAATGGTGGATACTAATTCTCTAAAAATATTGAGCCTAACAGTGAATACCATTTTTTCAAAAACTAATGTGCCTAATGATAGATACCCATTGTTTTGAAACTACTGTGTCTAATGGCAAATACTATTTTTCTAAAATTCTAAAACTAATGTGCCTAATGGTGGAAGCCATTTTTCTAAAACTAATGTGCATAATAGTGGATACCATTCTTCTAAAACCACTGCAGTTTAATGAAGGATACCATTCTTCTACAACTATTGTGCCTCATTGGCACAATAAAATTTCGTTGCGCTTATTATTAGATGTCATTCTATCAGAATATACTTTGTTTAATCGTGGATTCCAAATATTCAAAGAAACTTATGTGCTTTTCCTTTACAATTAACCACAATTGTTATGTAATTAATCTTAATTGTACAGTATGTACATAGTGATTGGTCAACCTTTTTGAAATGTGATTGGCTATTTTTGCTTTAAATAATGTGTATTTGTGGATTGTTATTCAACCTATGACTAAGTACCCTTTAGGTACGAAACGCGTAAGGCTTTGTAGCATTATGTGTACGTTTCAATAAACTCTACTGATTTTACTTCAACTTATTGAGCTACATAAGATGTTTATTTTTAGGACTGACTGCCTGTCTTTTTCAATTTACTATGGGGCCGATTCACAAAAATTTGTTAACACTTAACCCATAGTTTTATGGATTAAAAAGTGATCGCATGTGTTACTACTCATATCGCATGAGCAAAAATCTCAATTATGGCAAAGCGTTATGTCCATCGCATTGAGGTAATTATCTAATAGAAATAATACTAACGCATAATTCACAGACATATTTTAAGCATTAAAAGCATGAAATATTGCTATAATTAGTGCTACTAGGAGTGGGTGTTAATTAAAAACATTGTGGTTCGTGAGCGTTTGTGAAGACAAGATGGAGTTTGCAGTTGGATTTTTGTTGGATTGGGAAGAAGAGAATCAAGTTTATTGCACTTCAGAAAGAACCTGGTGAATCTGGTTTCCCATTTATTTGTATTCACTTTCTATTTTCCAGAACACACATAACATTAAATATTTTATACAATTAGGGGCACATTTACTAAGCAATTTTGAGAAAATATCTTTTTTTTTAACCAGTATAACTCATAAATTGTGATTTATTAACATTTAGGTCTCTTTTTTTTTGGAAAAAACATTCGGCAGGTTTGATCTGTCGAGTACCATTGAGTCCTATGGAGGCTTAGAATAGTAGAGGAAATGACAGCCTGTCCTTGACCCATTTTCAAGGGGAAGTTAACCCCATCAATGTTTTCTATTTCACCCAGTTTCAAGTGAAAATTAAACACATTATTGCTTTTTAAGAATGAGCCTAAAATGGCTGCTAGAGCACTTCCTGTTTGGGAAAAATAAAGAGGATTCATGGAAATGAACAGCCATTTAAATTTAATGAATTTCTCTAATTTTTTTGGCTACAAAAAATCGTGATTTTCAGACAATTTTCGTTAACCCTACCAACATTATTGTGACATTAAATAAATGATCGAGTTTTATTCGAATAAAAAATACCAATTCCAGTTTATAGAAGTTTCAAGGCCAGAAAATTCTAGTTTTAGTAAATCTTTCCCTTAGCATTATAGTTTATAAAAGATGCATCCAAGTGATATTTCCATATTTACCAATGACTAATGTATGAGGGCAAAGGTTTTGCCAAACGTTATATTCTCCCATCTCCGGGAATGTGTGCCAGCCAGGCTAACAGTCACCCCAGCTCAGCTATATTATGACACAGTGAATTCCATACATTATAGTACATTAGCCTTTAGTATGTTCTTGCACAGTGACCTTAGTTCAGTGGCTCAAGTTGCTATGGCACAGAGACCCAGTACATCATTGCACTATGGCAGGGGAGAAGGGGTACAAAGTAAGGGAAAGGGGGGGAAGGGGACAGTGAAAGTGGCACAAAAACACTTCAGTTCCAAAACTGGCGCACAATTGTCCTGGGTCACTTCCCCAAATACTGACTCCTTGTTGGGAGAACAGACTGTCCTTGCTGGCTGCCCTGACTGTCTCCTAACTCACTTCCTAGCCCTGACAAGGTGCAGTCTCCTACCTGGTCTGGCTCTGTGGCTGTCAGTCTATTTGCTTGATGTATCAAAGCCCGTAGCTCCTACCCCTCCTTATACAGACTCCTGTAGGGGAATTCCCCAACAGACCAACCCTAAGAGGCCACCTGCTGGCGGGACTGAATATTGCCCAACTATTTACATTTAAAATAAAATATATATTTCACCTCCTTACATGCCAGAAGATTGAAAAATTGTCACAGGTCTCTGGCACTAGTGGGTGCAGGAACGGGGCCCTGTACTTACCATCTGCCCTATGGCAGGCAATAAGGACAAGACTGCACCTCGCACTGGATTGCTATTATCTGGTGTGAGGTGGGGATTGCAGCCAGAGACCAGACAGGAGGGATCTTTAGATGATCTCTGTGCCATGCACTTGAATGTTGACCTGTCTGTTAACAACACGTTGAGTCTAAATTTGGTAAAATACAACCCTAACATTCTGAATAATTAAGCTAACTTATAATATTCAGCTTCAATATATCCACTCTGCAAAAATCAGGCCAATATTTATTTATAAATGATAAAGGGACACTGCCCGTGGGTTAGAGAAATAGAGGAGCACTGGAAGAATCTGATTTTCTTTCATTATGGAGAAGTCACAGTCAGTTTTCCCATATTTCCTAATACACACGTGTCTGTCTGCTCTCTTGCACAGTCATTTATATAAGAAAAGTAGGGATGATCCCCAATTGATCCCAGGCATTAACTTTGTGCTGGTGTTAAAGTGCCAGCCCCTACGGTTGCCTTTTAATATGTATAAAGGCAAAAAGGAAGGCTGAAAGGCCAGCAGTGAGACCAAGGCATCGTTAGGGAAGGTGAGTACAGAGCATTTCTTACCTACTTGGGCCCCGGCCAGCCTGAGATGTTACAGCCAGGCATGATGGGGTGATGCCTCTCCCATTTAGCCAATATATATTTGTGGGCAGAACTGATTGGGCTGCTCCCTCGGTACCTTGCGCTCAGCACTGAGGGGGGTTTGTGAGCTGATGCCTGAGGCAGCACAACGATGCCACCCCACCCTGCCCTTACCTCTATAATATGAATTAAATACACAGCAATGTATATATTTACCTTCTGCCAGTGACTCTCGGCTTCTCCTGAAGTCTCTGAATCAGAGCAATTTCTGAACTGTGTGTATATATATATATACATCTATTGGGCAGTTATTGCTTTTACTTTCATTCTGAATGGTGTTTACCAGAAACCACACCATTGTCAGAATGTGATAAACTGGTTGGAGTGGATTCTCTGTCAGGCTGGATGGGTTCCAGAATAACTGATCATCTAACAAGTCAACTGTAGTCGCGCACGTCTGAAAATAATGGAAACTACATGAACTATTTGCCGTCCAACACAGCGCAGCCGTGTCCTAAAAGTCTAAACCATTTGTTTCTTAATGAAACACTTAGTTCTGTTGGATACAGGTGCATGAAAACAAGAAAACACGTTTCTTTATCTGATCAGGATCAGTTTGCTGTTGCGTGACGAGATCCTGTCAGACAGGTAAAGTGTAAATGTGACACAAATCTCCTGTGTAGCTCTGCCCTTAACCCTCTCTGAGATTGCAAGGCTGGGGCAAAGGGAGGCTCCCTGACATACTAAGGAACCCAATGCGGGTGTCATGAAGGTTGACGGTGTAAGCTTATGATAAATTAGCTTCTACTGTTTACCACAAACCACACCCTATTTCACCCGGGTTGGGACTTATTCCCTCAGGTGTGAGTCTTCACTTGAGTTGGAGGCCAGGTAGTTGTGTTACTGTAACTCTTACGAAATGGGCACCAGTGGTTCTTAACGTTGAACAATGAACTGTTTATTTACACAACCACTTGGGAGTAATAACAGTATTATACCCGGGATTATAATCCCTATACAATACCAGGTTGGAGCCAAAATCAGAATCCCGAATGGGAAAAAATTGGATTGGAAACGAACATTTTGCGATTTTTTCGTAGCCGTTTCGACTTGCGCGAATTGTCGTGACTTTTTCGTATTGAGCGCCCGCAAACGGCGGGCAAACTTTTGCGACTTTGCATGATTTTGAAAGCCTCCCATAGGGCTCAATGGGACTCTGCAGCTCCAACCCGGCCCAAGGAAAGTCTCCCATAGGGCTCAATGGCACTCTGCAGCTCCAACCCGGCCCAAGGAAAGTCTCCCATAGGGCTCAATGGCACTCTGCAGCTCCAACCCGGCCCAAGGAAAGTCTCCCATAGGGCTCAATGGCACTCTGCAGCTCCAACCCGGCCCAAGGAAAGTCTCCCATAGGGCTCAATGGCACTCTGCAGCTCCAACCCGGCCCAAGGAAAGTCTCCCATAGGGCTCAATGGCACTCTGCAGCTCCAACCCGGCCCAAGGAAAGTCTCCCATAGGGCTCAATGGCACTCTGCAGCTCCAACCCGGCCCAAGGAAAGTCTCCCATAGGGCTCAATGGCACTCTGCAGCTCCAACCCAGCCCAAGGAAAGTCTCCCATAGGGCTCAATGGCACTCTGCAGCTCCAACCTGGCCCAAGGAAAGTCACAATACTGAAGCTTGAATGAATCCGAAACCTTCGTACTTGGCGCAACAGTACGATTATTTCGCAACAGCGCCGAAAAAGTCGCGACAACGAAAAAGTTGTGACAATTCGCGATGGCGACAAAAAAAATCGCAAAAAAATGATCATAAGAAAAAACGCATTTGGACGCTTTTCGGATGTTCCTGGATTAGTAAATGTGCCCCCTAGTGTGATCTATAACAGGAGCTTTCTGAACTTAATAGTATCTCTTTATACCACAGTGCCACCTTATGGCCAAACTGTGGAACTGCACAAAAGGTCATGCTATGACCCAGGAACAAGAGACTTACTTCCCATTACATTAAGGAACATTCATAGCTGTCCAAATACTAGGGAACCCAGAGTTAGAAAAGGTACAGTTTACCAGTTCCCAACACATGTCCTGAACTTCAGAGCTGCTTAACAGCATTGCCCCCTCAACTTTAGCTGTGCCCCTTCTGTTCCCAGCCGCCATCTTAGGGATCAGCAAGCAGCACATGCACACTGCCCCCCCAAACTGGGATATTGGGGTACAGGGTTGGACTGGCCCAACAGGGCACTGGATAAAGACCCGGTAGGCCCTAGTCCTGTTGGACCTCTATTCGCCGGGCATGTTGGCTGGGCAAACTAAAATTACCCCTCAGGAAATGCCCCCAAAGTGAAATAACAAATGGCACCGACAGATTTACTAAGAGCTAAAGGCAAATTCATAAAAAAAATGTCGGTAAAATGACAAAATCTGAAAACTGTTTAAAAGACAAATTCACAAAAGAGGAGATAGAGGTTTGTGAATGAGGTGGAAAATCTGACAAATCTGTCTCCACTTTTATTTTGTCTCAATATCACCTTACATTAGTTATATGCGGTGCCCCACAGGGGTTAATACATGGTATTACTGTATTGGTTTGTTCTTACTGACATTACTTGTACTTGTTCTCTTATGGTTTGTATTTACCTGTTCCAGTAAAACAGAGAGTTCAGCAGTTACTCTCACTATAAATTCAGCGAGTGGGTTCTCTCTACTTTGTACCCGGCTGTTCTGCCTCCCCATTCTGAGCATTGCAAGTGGGATCTCTGTAACTTATCAAGTTGCCTTGAGAGAGCAATAACGTACAACCCCAGTAGTGCTGGCAGACAGTTGACCCAATCAGAATGGCAGCTTGGAGATCATTGAGAAGTTTATTCCAAACACTCAGATAGGTCAAAAGATCATAATATGATCCACTCCAGCAAATATATGTGGGTACTAAAATGGAGCCTAGAGACACTGCTGGGGGCGGAGTTAACATCACAGACAGAAAACTGAGGAAACTACGGGGGGAGAGATGGGAACAAATAAATGAAAGGCAAAGCATGAAACAACAATGCCTGTGTAACATGATACAGTTAAAGGAGCCCATACCTTGCCCGGCCTCCCAGAAGGGAACAGGTAATTTGGTACAATAATACATTTGCAGCAAGTGCATTACTAATAATGTGTTAAATATCCCATAACTTCTGATGGTTAAACTAATATAGAGGGAAGTAGAAAAGGACACCATATAGGATAATGGGGGACACCTGACACTGCAGGGCTTTGCTGCTAATTAGTGTTTATTAGTGGGTCCCACTACATGTTCCGGGCAAAGCCCTTTTTCAAGTGAACAACATAACATCTGAATAAATAACATTGAAATGGTTCCAAGACCCAAGTCCAACCCCCCTTAACACCATTGGTTCCAAGCCATCCAAGGGAGGGGTTACTGCTCCAGGGCACTCAGGAGCCTGACCCCCCAAAAAAACCTTTCAAAGTCCAAATTATTTTTTATACATGGCCCAGGAACTACCAAGCAGTTGGTCTTGCACCACAGTGTAGCTTTAATAGAAATACATATACCAGGCACAGGCACAATACAATTACTGCCCATTTTAACTGATACTTATTTCCTACTTGGTGCCTTACCACATGCTGACCAAGTCTCACTGGGGCAGTTCATTTATATCTGTAACGGAACAGAGGGTACCATTAGTAGTGTGCAGTGTACAGAAAACATTTTACACTCCGTGCATCATTTAAACCATTAGGCCCTAACCTGTTCAGTTTTTTATCCATACTGCCTCTTTTTGCAAGAGTAGTTTTGTTATATTCCCCCCCTTGAGGGGTATTTAAATACCTCTAGCACCATCCCGCGCAGTTGCGATTGGTTATGCTTTAATTGGTGGAAATGTCTGGAAACTGCTGTATCGCTAGTGGCTCCTTCTTTATAACTTCTAATGTCCCCCTTATGTTCCTTTATCCTGGTCTTGACACGTCTATTAATTTGGCGAAAATACCCCTTGCCCCAAGGGCATTTAATCATGTAGATCACATTCTTTGTTTCACATGTTAAAAGGTGTTTCAACTTTATAACATAACCCTTTGTTGGATGGTTAAACTTATCACCCTTAATTACCCCAGAGCAGCATATGCAATTAAGACATGGTGCTGTGCCCCACTTTGGGGTACCCAGGAATAACTGCTTTCCAACTTTCCTTTTATAATTACTTGGACATAGGATATCCTTTAGTGTACTGCCCCATTTATAGCTAAACATGGGGGGTCTCTATAGTAGTTACCATATTCCTTATCCCCCTGTACTATTGGCCAGTACTACTTAACCAAAGTTTCCAGTTTCTTGCTAACTTCCCAGTATTTGCTCACAATTTGGATTGCAGTTTGGTTTCTCTGCACATTTTTTGTTTTTCTAGTAGGGTGTCCCTTGGAGTTTTTTGTACCTCCTATGCTACTTGTATCAGTTTAAGCTTATTGTAACCTTTTTCTTTAAAGTGACCTATCAGCTCCTGAGCTGATATCTTATATTTTTTATCTCCAGATGTTATTCTGCGTGCCTGCATAAATTGGCCCTTAGGAATGGCATTGATAACTGGCATTGATAATTGTTCCATCCCAGATTACTAGCACATCCATCCACATAGCGCAGATATGATTTTATAAAACCATTGAATCGATGTGCCATGAAATATTTCTGCTCAAGGGTATGTACAAAGATGTTAGCAAATAAAGATGCTACTGAAGAACCCATTGATGTCCCTTTGCTTTTGACAGAAATACTTTCCATTAAACCTGAAGTAGTTTTTACCCAACACAAGGTTAAGGCAGTCAGTTAGAAAGTAGACCATCTGGTGGGGAATATTTGTCTCTTGTAGGGCTTCTTCTACATACCTAATCCCCTCCTCTTGTGGTATAGATGCTCTCTATATCAATGCTGCATAGGATACATTTTTCATTAATCCCATTCATTTGTTTAAATTTATTGAGCAAAGTGGTAGCGTCCTTTAAACATGTGGGGATATCTGTTACTATTAGTTGCAGGTAGCTATCCACAAATTTAGATGTGGTTCAAGCACGGAACCTATACCTGCCACAATAGGTCTGCCCGGCAGGTTAGTTAAAGACATGGATTTTGGTTAAGAAATATAGTACTGGTATTAAGATAAATACAGTAGTAAGGAAATCCCTTTGCTTTAAGTTTATAATATAGGCCAATAGGCTTCTATCACCAGGTTATCCACTTCCTTTTTTATTGTGAATTTAGTTAGTTTCTCTATAGTGTTCTGGGATATTCAACTGCCTATTAGCTTCACCTATGTACATACTTGTGTCCATTACCACAATTGCTCCTCCCTTGTCAGCCTTTTTAATAGTTATTTGTGCATTATATTCCAATGCCACTATGGCCTCCTGCTCAGCTTTGGATAAATTGGGGTAAGGTACATACTTTTTCTGCTTCAGTAAGCACCACCTGTTCAAACGTGTTCATATTAACACTGGTTACTGTGCGCATATATGTACTTTTTTTCTTTAATCCCCCATAGTCTCTCCTTGCTTACAAAGCTTATCACCCTGTGGGAAACACATCTTTACTCTCAGCTGCTGGGTAAACTTGCGAAAGTCAATCTTCCAAGGACTTTGGAAGTTGAAAATGACTTAAGGCGGCCATACATGGGCTGATAAAAGCTGCCGACCCTTTCCTGTGTATGGTACCCGCCAACAGGCCTGCCTGACCCATATCTGCCCAAAAATCATCCAGTTAATAAAGGAAATGCCTTTATATGCAACCCTTGGAGTTGACAATTTTGTGACATTATTTTTACACTAGAGGGCGCTGTACGCCAGTTATTCCCATTCTGCTCATGGGATGCTGGGTAACATTTGCAAGTCTGGATTCACCAATGTGGGTAAGATTTATAAAGACCGTTTTCTTGAATTTTTCAGTATTTGAATTTATACCCTATTATTATAAGTTATAGTTTTTGGTAAATGTGTTCTCTTGTTTTACTGGGAAAGCTGGGTTATAGCAACAAGAGCTATAGAATATATTTTGCCCAGTCCTGCGCTTAAGGGCAAATGCCCATACCTGATGCACTCTTACCTTCCAGTTTGTGCCTGTATTTTACCCAACCACTCAGATTGTAAGCTCTACGGGGCAGGGACCTCCTTCCTACTGTGTCTCATACCACATGGCACTTATATATATATACATATATGTATTTATTGTATTTATTTATTATATCACTTGTCCTCCCTGTGTGTAATTTTGTATTCTGTAAGACTGTACAGCGCTGCGTACCCTTGTGGCGCTTTATAAATAAAGTTATACATACATACATACATACATTTACAGGGATAGACCAGTCTGTAGCCAAATAAAAACTATTAACTTATTCTCATAGCAAGACCAACTTTCACACATTGGCATAAATACAGATTGGATTGTGTGTGGCTGAAATACCCCTGATGTGCTCAGTGACCAATAGTCTCCTGAGACTGCTTTTGTTCAATTGTCCGGTTCTTCATTGGGACATTTGGCCAGTGGACTGGGGGGGGTGAATTTTGGCTGTAAGTTGTAATTATTGTCGGTCTGAGTTATGTTAATTCTTTCTTGTGAAGTTTTTAATAAAAAACATAAAAACCCTGTCAGTTCATGCACATAAGGAGCGAATGGGGGACATGGCTGCATTTTCCCCACTGGTGTTTTGCTGGCAATGTGTGCCATTAGCTTTAGCCAATCAGATAAGGTTAACTTACAGTGGGAAAAATCAGAAAAGCTTCTAGAATTTCCAACTAGACAGGGCACTGTTCTAACAAAAACATATTAGATCTTTCACATTTTCATTATATTCATTGCTTTACTTTTTGCTCCCCACACAGATCAGGGACTGCACTCTCTGGAGTAGAAGACTCAAAATTCTATCTTTTTCTGCCCCTGTAACTTGCAGGGAGGGGCCTCCTGGGGCGAGTTTCTCAGCTCATGTCAGCAGCGCCCCTGAGTGGGTGGAACCCCCTAGTTAATAAATCCAAATTGCTTTATATTCCTATATCTGTACGTGAGATTATTTTCCTGTGGTGGAAAAGCAAGTCTTTTGTGTCCATTGGGCCCTTGTGCACTCAGGAACCCTATAACCCCTGTAGTGCCAGCCATGCAGATATAAGTCCCGCAGTTATACTATAAGGATATCTCCTCACAGACATTTAGCGCTTTCTCTGACTTTTAATAGAGAATGAATAGTCACGGTCAGATCTCAGTCTGAGCCCAAGCTAGTCCTGCTTATTGTTTTGCCTAAAGAGTAGTTGCTGGCCCTGCTCCATGTTGGATCTTCCCTACAGTATTGCCCATTTGTTCTACGGGAGATTGCCACCTAGCAACAGCTATTGGGTTATGCGGCAGCCTCCCGAAGATACACTGGAGAAATGTATTTAGCACTACAGCCGCGTTTCTGCTTTCCCCTTCTGATGTGCTTGTGCCTTTACTATGTGGGAGGGAGCACAGGTCTGCTCAGCGCTGATTGGCCAGTATAGAGCAGGAAGGGGAGGAGCTGAATGGGGATTTTTTACCTCAGCGTTCATGGAGGATGCAGTTTCTTTATCTGCTACAGACTCCATGATGTTTCCCCCTCAGTTTCCTTCCAAACACCACAAAAACCGGAGAGTGTAATTTCCTTTATATTTTTAATATGAGGAAAGACATTTTTTTTCTCTGTTCTGAAGAAAAAGAACAACGTTAGACTCTGCTTTCTCCCCCTCATTGGGCTGCCCCAGGGAGGGTTCTGTCAGGGTTCAGCCCCACATGGATATTCCTAAGGTTAAACAAGGAGTTTTTAAATGTAAAGATATCTCTTCTCCGTTTGGAGTTAAACTAAGAGTATCTGACGGTTCCACTCTCAGTAAAGAGACCCGTTTGGGCTGCTCTAGTGGGAACCCTGCACCCTGTATGGGCTCTGTCTCTACAGGCAATGATTCCCAGTGACACAGGCTCCTCCCATTATTGTTTGGGAATCTGTATGGAATACACTGCAAAGGGCCAAAGTGAGTTTGTAGGTGTAAAAGAAAATAATGACAAGACGTCAGCGGCTTAAGAGAACGGAGCAATCAGTTATGTTCCTGAGTGAGTTGCAGGACTGATACCTTTCTGTTATTGCTCATGGAGGAGGCAGTTTCTTTCACTGCAACAAACTCTATGGCTTTATCTTTTCGCATGTCCCTGATATAGGAAGATAATGTAATTTACACTTGTATACTTGTATTCCTGATATGCAGAAATGAATTGCTCTTTACTTTTACCCACCTCCCAGGGGTGTAACTGCAGAGACAGCAGGCCCTGCCATTGCCGGGGGGCCCAGGAGGGAACAATCGGGGGACACTTTACTACAGGTTGTACTTGTATAACTGTGTATGTGACAAATAGAAGGAACAGTCTATTTTCTATCTGCAGGGATCAGTACTAGGCCCTTATTATTGAGCAATTTTACTATACTGTATTTTGGCAGAATAGATGAACTTACCAATGTCTGTGAATTTGCTATGAGGCCCAGTAACATCTACCTGCTCCACTGCCTCTGTCAGTCGGCATTTTGAGTAATCAGGCCTTATAAAACAAATATAATGGCTTAATTCCTTTCCACCATTCAGTTCAAAGTGACCAATGCTATTGGTCTGTCACCACTTTTAGTCAGTGTGTACCAAGAAGGCCTAGATAATATGTTTTTGCCTCAAATCTCTCTTATTGCTTCCTAATTGGCTCTAGGGAGCATCTCTATTTATTGGCCAAACCTTCAACCATGTGACCAGCCTAAGAAGGTCTCACCACAGAGGCACTGACTGACTTTAAATCTGCCTTAATGTTACTCCCTCCTGCATGTTTGGCCTCACTTTACTTTCATAAATATGGATGTTTCAACTCCATAATACATAATCCATATAAACAGGGCTACTCTGCCTACCGACACAACAAAACCTCCATCCTGCCATTCTCTCCTGCTCTATAAAGGGAATCAGGGAAGGCAATGCTTTGGTTAAACATAACATCAGATCCCTGGTATTCAGGGCAGTTAAAGGGTCTTTGCCTTTCTTTACAGATATTACCTGTACAAGTATCTGTATTGTATTCCCCTCATCCAAATAGACCAGACGCCTTATTAAATGCCCTTGAAGAGAAGATGGGTCAGTTGGACAGGTCACATTCAGCAAGTGCTGAAGACAAACATAAATATATTTATAATTTTACCTGCACTCAGGCAAGCTGTTGGCTATTGGACCTGTTATGTGAATATGTATGTATGCACTTCAAAACAAAACGATTAATAGATCTTCCAACTATTCTTCATGCTGGCCAATAAGCAATATAAATAAACTTAGAGGACACTTGCCATTAGGTCCCTAGGTTACCCTTCCCACAGGGAGCTACTAAGCTTCTTTTAGAGTACATTTCTTTACAGATGGTATATCATAGTATTTGGCATCTCAAGTGCCCTATGCTTTCTCAAGAATTATGAAAGCAGCAGTGAGCACCTACACCACTGGGCATGTCTTGTCTGTGTTACTTGGATAATCTTTCAGTAGTAGATCACACTAGATGGTTCTTGATAACTGTGGAAGATCAGATACTTTGCCCATTAGCAGATGTAGTGGTTTAATAAACTCAAATTGAATCAGTACTAGATCTCAGTACTGGACCCAGACCAACAAAAAAAGTCAAGGAATGTAAAAATGTATAGCGAACTGAGTAGCTCTTCAAGGACATGTAGTATCTATAGAGTTTACTATACTGTATGTAATCTCCTACCATATACATCTATTTTGGGATTTCTTAAGCTTCAGAGAAATAAATATAGCCATCCCAACATCATTCCAATCTAACAAATTTGTTGAGAATTTTGCACAAGGGGCAAGTACAGAGGCCTTTGTGCCTCCCTTAGCATGGATTCACAGAGCACTCGGGAACATACTTCAAGACAGGGCAACACATGACCTTATAGTATTTCCATTAACTTTTTAAAATGTGGAATATTTTCCAACAAAGGTTTCACGGTCTTAAAGTTTCCTCAGGTTTATAACAGAATTCCTTCAGGCCTAGGAGTTTCTACAGAAATGAATCTACCCATTGGGGTTGTTAGACCTTATAATGGTGAGAGATTTCAGCTCTTCTCTTTTTCTCTAACTAAGGGTGTAATTGTGACACAATATATCCAGTTGGTGTAACCTTAATATTTTTTAAATGGATCTTGATTACAGTTGCCTGTACATTGCTTTTACAACAAACTGTAAGGGGGGCCTTCTCTACAGAGGCCAGTCCATTCTCACTATGAATACATGTAGGGCATCAAACTCACGTTGTCATTCCTATGAAAGGTGTCTGATAACTCTCCTGAGTAGCGCTCTGTATTAAATGAGCATGTCTAATAGCCATGGCTTTCTCAGCTATAGGAGAAGAACTCTCTCTTATACACTTTTCTGACCCTCGGTTGTGTATGACATTATCCCTGCAGTGTGGTTGAATTACACACAATATAAGACACTGATCCTTCCTTGGTCTGTTTAGTTAAAGGACTCTTAATTTATTTACACAGAACTTACTGCTTAAGAGGAACTATTACCCATTATTAATAACTTCAAGATAATCTTACATGATTATTAGTTGATTTCTGCTTACTATAAAAATGTAATATTAATACCATCCATCTTAAGAGACCTTTGGAGGATCCACAACAACAAAGGCTGCTCCAAGATGTCTCCACCTTTCTGTTATAATGAACGTCCCCTCATGGTTTCCCCCAGAAGCTTTCTAAACACCATGACATAAGGGGCATTCATAAAAGCAACTTCTAGGTGTGGGCTACTCTCCCATTAGCTGTTGCTAGGTGGCAATCTCCCGTAGAACAAAGAAGTGTTTGCAGGAATCTATGACCTAGCTGTAGGGAGTGTGTGGGGGGTCATAATATTATATCTCATAATTTACTGTAGGTAATGTTTAACACAAGGAGAACACTATACAACTGTGCAAACAGTTGTGTCATTACATGGTAAATAGCTTACAACTTACATTGTCAGGGGGGTTGCATGCATTTGTATAAAACATAAACATAAACATAAACAAAAAATTTTCCCATGGAAACGGTGGATAAGAGAGCCTGAATGTTTGGACTTAGTCAGAGAGACAGGATTGAGGAACAGCCTTGTAACATCTTATGCTGGTTCCCTATGCTTCTATTTTATGTAACTGTACCTATGTTGTATATAGTTCATTGAACAAGGAATAAATATATTTTTCTATAAATACTACGAGCCTAAAGATTATCATTGTACCCCTAGACACACAAGTGAGTCGGCACTTGTATTAATAGTTTTATACTGCTAAACTGGTAAGCAGTACCAGTAACCACTTCCGACACTAGCCACCTAGCAACAGCGCCCACCCTTGTCCCACCCTTAAAGTACATGATGCAATTCTTTACAGAATTTCTAGCAGTTGTGATTTCCTAGTGAATTCTTCTTCATGTATCTCTTGGCTTACACCAACATTCTAGGAAAGATTTGGATTATAGATCCAAACCCAAAGGAGAACTAGGAAGGATGTTACTTTTATCATTCTGAAGGTACTGGATTTCTCTTCCTTCAATGTGCTTTGGTTAATGTTACAGTGAATGTTGCACTATGGGTAGTTAAATGCGATACAGATCTATTTCAAGGGGCTATAGCCTTATCTGTCACTTCTTTTATTCTTAGTCCATTTATAAGACAATTACAAATTGAACTGCATCTTCATCGTTTATCATTTCCTTAAAATCTCGGTTCCTTTCAAGGACACTCCTTTATTTTATGGATTGCCATCCAGCAGACTCCCGGTAAAAAATCTAACTTCCCCGTTCAGCTCCTCCCCTTCCTGCTCTATACTGTCCAATCAGCGCTGAGCAGACCTGTGCTTGTTTTCACATATTAAAGACACAAGCACATCAGAAGGGGAAAGCAGAAACGTGGCTTTAGTGGTAAAATACATTTTTCCAGTGTATCTTCGGGAGGCTGCTGCTGCTGCTGTTGCTAGGTGGCAATCCTATCCCTAGAACAAATGCTGTTCCTGCAAACACTTCTTTCTGTTCCACTACCACGATGACTAAAGGTCTCTGTAAGGGTTGAGCCTGGCAGATGTCGGTGGGCACAGGTGATAAAACTGTAATGTTGTCATTGCCTGGAAACCAATATTTAGTAGGCGACAAGGGGCCAGAAAGTTCTCTGTTAGGTTCCACATGAGAAAATGGGTTTTTAAAGTATCCCTTGGGTGAAAATTAAAGTTTGAGGGTGCATTTCCAGTGGCATAATAATAAATGAAGCAGACCCTGCAAGGGGGGAGTTACTGCCATTGGTTACTGCCCACGGGCAAAGTTGCCCAGTATTGATAAATGACCCCCAGGAAAGGGGGATTTATAAATGAGAGGGCAGGGGGATGCCTGGGGGTGGGGGGAAGGGTTTGCTGCACTGTGGTTGGTACTGGGGGTTTTTGCTGGGGGGCCAGGCACAGAGTGGTTACCCCACTGCCCATTTCTATTTAGCTCCCATGCATTGTTCACACTGAATGCTTCCAGGGGTTCCATCCAGGATAGAAAAGTTAGAAATATATACATAATATTCATACAATCCCCACACTGTCTCACTGTTTATATATATTTAGGGCCCAGAAGTGAGTATTCAGTACAACAGGAAATTACTGTCCCGGTGTCTGACAACAAAGCACAAGAGTCTCTATTTACAGTAATCATGTGATTTATTAGGAATATATTCCTCTTGATTCATTTATATCTACACAACTTGTATCATATTATATTATTCGTCAGTTGATAACATGCAATTAAAGCACTAAAACAATCCTAAACCATATTTATTATGGCACAAACAACAAATTGGATAAATCTGATTAAAAACAGACACTGAAAATCATATTATGAAGGATTCTCCAATCTATGAGCATTTCGTGTATGAATACAACTCCCAGCACCCCCTGACAGCCCGAGGCCATTATATCCCCGCCCCCCCCAAGTACCAGGTACCATGATCCCTCCTGCTGCCGGAGCTGCTGTGCTGCCTGTGCTCACAAGAGGTGCATTTGTCACTGATGTGTCACTGAATCAAATACATATAAAGGAAGAATAAGGGCACAGAGGAAAGAATCAAATACATATAAAGGAACAATAAGGGCACAGAGGAAAGAATCAAATACATATAAAGGAACAATAAGGGCACAGAGGAAAGAATCAAATACATATAAAGGAACAATAAGGGCACAGAGGAAAGAAAAGCTGTAGATGATAAACTCACTGCCCGACTGTAATACTGTAACTATTGCTCATAGCCACACGTGTAACGGGGATAAACAGAGAGATGGGATCATTACTCCCCTCACCTTCTATTTATTCTATAAAGATCACACACCTTTCAGCCCCAAGAGCAAAGTGCGCCACCTAGGGTCATATTTACTACTCCACGAATTCGAATCCCGAATGGCAAAAATTTGGATTGGAAATGAAAATTTCTGAACTTTTTCGTCACCTTCGCGACTTTTTCGTATTTTTCATGACTTTTCATTGCAAATTTTTCGAATGATGTCGGTGGGCACAGGTGATAAAACTGTAATGTTGTCATTGCCTGGAAACCAATATTTAGTATGTGACCAGTGCACTTGCGCAACGAACGTTCTTTCGTTGAATTAAAACATTTCGCTAAGGTGACGAAAAGTCGGGGATAACACGAAAAAGTCGCCGCGGCGACGAAAAAGTCGAGGAAAATACGAAAAAGTCGTACGGCGACAAAAAAGTCACAAAAATACAGATTATTGCGGGGGAAAAAAGCATTCGGACGTATTCGGAGCGTTCGTGGATTAGTAAATGTGCCCCCTAGTGTCTGAAACTTCCATGATAACATTATAAAACAGTAATAGATATTAAAGGAGAAGTTGACCTCTAAATTAACTTTTACTGTACAAATTTTTAAATGGTTTTCATTAGTTTTGTTTTTTTTCTTTAATTCTGGGGTTCCTGCTTGATTTCCAGCCTGCTAGTGAGAAAAATGGTTTTCAGGGTCACCCTAACAACCAAGGATGGTGGCTAGGGTAATTAAGCCCTAGCAGCCAAATTTGTAAGCCTCATAGCTGCAAAACAAACATCATTTTAATAATTTAAAAACCACAAAAAAATAACAAACAGAGTAATGTAATAAAATAATTCTGTATACGACAGACTAGAAGTAAATGTTAAAGTCAACTGTTCCTTAAAGATGTGTCGTATTGTATTAGATTATAAGATAAAAAGTCACAAAACATCTCCTTTAAACTCTGTACTAGATTTTCAGTTCAGCAATGGCATCACCCTTGGTATATTTACTCCACAGTTCAGGGATGGCCCCCCGACCAGAAAACTTTAGATTGTAATGATTCTCTAGATCTTCCTTGAATCGACACACAAACCATTTCCAGTAACATTGCTCTGAGTTATCTGGTGTAATGGACCAATCAGAATATGGGGGTCCTGCTGCTTTGTAATTGTTGTATGGGAAGAGGTCATCAGGGGCAGCTTTCCAATCTCTGTAAAATTCCTTATCACTCGCTACCTGAGTGGTGCAGATGTCAGTGGCAAACTGGTCTGTACCATGAAAGCTCCACCCAGCTAATGCCTGAGGGCGGTGAAACGGGACACTATGGTCCCCATCATGCCCAGCTATAGTGTTAGTACAAATAGCTTTACAGAAAGGGCACTGATGCCAACATGCATCAAACTGCTCAAATAATATTTCATGGGGCTTCCTTCTGAAGTTTGTTAAACAAGACTTGGAAAATTCCTCCTTTAGGCTCTGAGTGCCAGTTTCCAGGGCCACAGTAACTGCCTTTTGTAGGAAGCCGACATCTGTTATGTTCTGGTACTGAAGGCTTTTAAAGTCTCTCTGTGAGATATTAATGTCACCAACAAGCTCTTTACAGAATGTACCGACCCATGAATCAATATCACCGCCAGTGGGTGTAACGGCCTCAGTTGATTTCTCAATAGCTCCCTGTATAAGTGATTTGAATTTATCAAGATTTCTGATTAAAATGTTACAAATCTTTGAATTATCCCTTTGACAATATTCAGTAACAGTTTCCTGCAAAAACACAGTAAATGCTCTTTTTGGATCTTTAATATACTGAATAAATGCTGGGAAATCTTCCTTTTCAGCCAGAGACTTCAAGAGGTGAAGCTCTAATTGAGATCTGTTCCCATTAAGAGCCGGGTGGGTGCATTTCATTTCACTGGCTAAGCCAATAGCTGCCTGGGCATATACTTGTTCCTTTATAGAATCAGTCAGTTTATCAGATTTCAGCCAGTGATGCAATTGATGCCTTTTCTGCAAAAGAATTTTTAAAGATTTTTAAGAAATGGTTCTTTTTTGTTTCAAAATGGCTGACTGGGTCATTTCGTTTTCTAAATTCATCAGAAATGTGGGTAAATCTCTTTGCTGCTTTTCTGCACAAATAAAGAGAAACAAATACAGTGAATTCCTTCCTGAACCTGAATTTTGGGTCCAACCCGGTGCTCAGTTCCTTCTCTATGATGCACAGGATTTCATGAAAGTAGCTGCACTGATAGTCCATATTATCCCTCTCCTTCTTATCAATATAACTATTAATTCTGTTTCTTAGTTCTTCTGTTTCTTGTATTATTTCTATTTCTTCAGTTTTTCTGAGTTTTTCAAAGCTTAGCCCAAGCCACTTTGGTTTCATCTTGATATATTGAGAAAACCCCATGTAGAAATCAGTCCATGAATAAGAAATACTGATCTTGTTGATCAGATCTGTCTCTTGTTTAAAGTATTCTAGAATGATATTTTCCATATCCACAGTGATGTCTGGTGGGTGAAGTATGGGCCTGGATTCCTTCACTCTCTTCATCCAATCACTCCACAGTTTATTAAATCTCTCTTCTATCTCATCTTTATTTGGTGCTTGTTGCTTCAGACATAAAGCCAAATCTCTGCTTTTACTTAACAGCTCAACTTCATATTGTTCTTTCATTTGGTCAGTTTCTCTCATGCTTTTCTTTATGTGAATCTGCTCATCCAGGTTTTTCTTAACCTCTTCTATAAGATTATTTTTAACTCCTTCCAACCTAAACTCAGTTTTAGCTTTCCACTGGATCAGTATATTGCCCTCTTTCTCATCAGTGAAAAAATGACTTAGCTCCTCCATAATTTTGGTATATATCTCTTTAAGACTATCATGAAGAGAAATTCTCTCTATACTCTGTAGTTCATTGTTTAGAATTTGGTTTTTGAGTTTGTTCTGCAGATTAACCATATGTTCTCTCATGTCCCATGTCCATTTACAGTATTGTGTTTCTAGCTTGTTGTAGGCTGCAATCTCAAGAGAATTCTTGAAGCTGAAAACAAAGTTCTCATTCAGCAGAGCATTCCACAAATCAGTTACACGAACCTTAAAATCTGAAATAGATAAAACATTGCCTTGTGCTTTTCCATGATCAAGAATAATTTTTTTAAGAGTTTGCACATTCTGACTGTAACTTGGGTTGGGCGGAGCCATTGGTGGGTCACCTTCCCAGAGGTGGGCAAAGTACAAAATATGAGTGTTTACATCAAATTTAATCACATCATTAAAGCAAGTAATGTCTGAATGTTCCTGTTCTGCTGCAATTCGTGTCATTTCATCCAGTTTTTCATGAAGTCGTCTTTGTCCCTCCATATTTTTCTCTGCGGCTGTGATTTCTCCAACATTCTGATGAACAAATAGACACCCCGGCTTGAGATTTACTGATTTCATTCTCAGGAATGCCTGAACAGCTATCTGTAGAATGTCCTGCATTTCAGAAGGATTTTTCCCATAAATGTTAATCAGTGTGATGTTGCCCAGGCCAATTACAAATGTAGCCAACTCATTGTCGTGGTTTAAAGTTGTTTCATTGGACAGTTCCATGGCTCTTAAGCCTTCAGTATCTATTACAAGTACAAAGTCAAAGTTCATCTCTTGTCTGAGTTGCTCATCGACCTTCACAAGCTGCATGAATGCCCCCCGGGTGCATCTACCTGCACTTACTGCAAACTCCAGGCCAAACATGGCATTTAGCAGAGTAGATTTCCCAGTACTTTGTATTCCAAGGACAGAAAGAACAAAAAGCTTCTTATTGCCAAGTATTTCTACCAGTTTATCTAAAACAGCTCCTATCCATCTCAGAGGCACATGGGCAGCATCCCCATCCATCAGTTCTACTGGGTACCCAGAGACCATGAGATTGGCAGCAATTTCTGGTAACAAGTGAAAACCTTTATCATCTTTAGAATCTGTTACTGAAGCCTCATAGATCTGTCCCACTTCTCTCAGGACGTGTTCCAGTCCAAATGTTGAATCATTTATCTGCTTTGAAAGAATGTTTAATCTCTTTTCCATCTTTTCTACTGACAGTTTGTCTTTCTCTTCTTTCTTTGTCTTCTGAATATCTGACCATAAGTTATGAAATTTCTGGTTTAGTTGTGGAAGATTCTCTACAGTTATTTTGTCTAAATGCATTTTAAACCACTGCAGAAAGTACACTTTTGAGAAATCTGAGTGTGACTGTAATATATTTAGAAAAAATGTGATAAACTTATTAAGTGGAAATGCTCTTTGTAACTGATTCTGCCTAATTTCACTCTTCTCCAACTCAATTTTACTGCGTTGCTGCTCGATGCTTTCATTACTGTTTCCTTTATGGCTATTCAGCTCTTTGTCTTTCTGACACCATTTGTGCCACAGATCCCCTTGTAGTGGAAGAAATTCTCTCTTCATTTCTACAACTTTTTTCTCTCTTAAAAAAGTCATTAGCATTTTAACCTGTTCTTTGGTAGATTTATATATTTCACTTTCTACATCAACAGTAATACCGTATCCTTTTGCAAGATCCACACAGTCATCCAGAGAACGAGGCCTCTCTGTGTTCCCTATCATGCTTGTAATTGTTATTTTTAGTTCTTGTAATAATTCTGCCTCATTTCTGTTCTTTGTGCCAATTTTCACTTTATTACCAGTATCTGAGAGAATATGTTCTTTATCAGAAAACAGACATATTAAAGGTTTAGGAGACTGATAGCGTTTCAGTAGAAATTCTCTGCTCTTTGCATCTTCCATATCAGCCTCAGTTAAAAGTATGACAATGACGGAGGCAATGCCCAGTAAGAAGCTGACTTGCTTATCATTCTCTCGTAGATCCCCATGGAGATTTGTAAAAGCGACGCAGTCATCAAACATGTCATCATCCCTCCCCCCCGGACAATACCAGGCAATCTCTGCAACACCTTTCATTAGTACCGAGGTCTTTGTGCTGCCTTCACACTGTCGATGGTAAAAGATGTCATGTTTTCTCTTACTCATCAAAGAGTTAATAAGTTGGGACTTTGAGGTGCAGGATTTACCAAACCGAAAGAAACTTACAATGGGTATTTCTGCTTCATTTATATATTTCTGACTGGAATTTTTTATCTTAGTTTCACTCTTCTTATGTTTGTTCTGCCACTTCTTTTGTACATCACAGAATGCCCAGAGTGGGAATTCTACATCCCCAGTATGAGGATCAGGCACCAAGAGGGGAAGGGCAAACTGACAAAATGAAAGTTTTCTGTAGATGAATTGTCTGGTTATATCATCAGCGCAGTGTAAAATTGCCATCTGAATGTCCATAGGGTGGATAGGGTGTGTGTTTGTATTCAGTTTGTTACATTGCACCTTAGTAAAACTCAGAAAATTGTCAAAACTATTCTTCTCTGAGTCTGTAACATTCTCTTTGGTGGGTGTCTCTGTCATTAATTTTTCAGATTTATCTTTACAACTGTATTTAAAATATCTTGCCCGGTAATCCAACATTAGCAATTTGTGCAAGAATTGGAACGCAGGGGATATATGAGCAATGTTACAGATGAGGCGAAAGTCAGAAATATTCAGTTTTTTTGGATAATAATTTTCAAGATGAAGCTGCTGAAATAAATTCTTGAAATCTGAATTGTTTGTGCTCTGTAGTTTCGCTTCAGAAACATTTTCTTTGTGATGTTTTTTATCTTGCTTGATATGTTCCAGTTCATGGAAAACTTGATCTACATTTAATTTAGCTTCATTCGTCTTGTTTTGTGACATTACTAATGCTGTCAGGTCTTTTTCCAAACTGTTGAAATCTAGGTTATTATCACTATATTTTTTCAGAATCTCATTTATTGTAGCTGAGAGTGAATTGCCCAGGTAGGTTTTAGTGAAACTAAGACGTTTTATTTTGTCTTTCAGTAATGGCTGCTCGTTGCTTCCTACATGGGTCAAAGCATTAAGCAGTACATAGGCCTGGGATCTCTGTTTGCTGAGCTTTCTCAGTTTTGTGTACTTCTCATAGGCTGCCTTGATACTATCTTTCATGTATTCTATATCTCTCACTCCTAAAATGCCCTGAAATGCGTAATTCTGTAGGCAAAATCCTGAATTGTGAGCAGTACAAAGCAACAGAAGTTCTGCATCAAATTCATTGATATTTCTCTTGAATTTCAGCAATGAACACAATGCACGATTAATCTGTATTGTTGCTCTTACCCTGGCTTGGTGTGTTTCTTCTGCATTTGGATGATGATTACAGAGCACCCCAAGAATATCTTCCTTTGATTTTTTAACTTTGTCAGTAAATACAGAAACAGAAATATCCTCAGATTCATTTGATTTTGAATCATGGATCCACTTTAAAATAAATGACTTATTTGGAAAATTTTCACTAGAATAAATGTCAGGCTCAAGAAGCTCACGAAAGAGCAGTTTTATCATGGAATTCTTAGGGGAAGATTTATATTTCTCAACAACTTTCATCACAAAATTCTGAAAGTCTCCATCAGATAGGCACAGGTCTATCCAAGAACTAGAGTTATTTGTTGCTTGATTTACTGCATGTTTATACTGAAGAAGAGCCATCAGGTGCTCTGTGGCATTGTCCACTGTCCATAACTTCATGCCTTCTAAGACATTAATACTTTTATCTGTATCATGCAATAGACATTCTCCATAAAATGTCTCTATGGGGAGATTAGTCAGCAGTTTGTATGAATTAGCAAGACATGCTGCAATTGTCAGACAATCTTTAAAGTCCCCTTTGTGATTGGACAGAATAATTTCCCATACAGGCATCAGCTGGAAACCTCGGTCAATAACGCTCCATGTTTTACTATTGTTTACAAGCCCTGCCTTCCATTGTAGAGAATCTATTATTGGAGGACCTCCAGTTTTCATCACACAGATTTTTTTAAGAAATTCTGAAATGTTTGATTTATAAATGGAAACTGGGACTTTTGAACTTGCCACATCCAGGTTTGCTCCCCACCCATAGTAAGTAGCTGCCACAAAGCCATCAAGGGCTTCAGATATTGTTTTCTTGGCTTCCTGTGACTGTGCAGCCGGAAATCCTTCGCTTGATGCTTTCCACCACAATATTCCTCCAAACTGTATAGGGCCCAAGCTGACATGTGACCCAAACCTCTTATAAAAATTTGCACAGTCATTTGTTATTGTTTCTTTGTCTGTGTTAGATTCAATCATTTTACTGTCAATTCCTTTTAAACATTGCAAAGCTTCTTTAGAAAGTCTGATTTGATCCTTTGTGAAGTAACAGGAAGCGAGAGGAACGCAGTTAAATCTAATTACGGAAACATAAATCTGCTCATTGAGTGTCTCACTTGCTTTTCCAGACTCACTGCAGTTTGTGTTGCCTTCAGCACCAAGATCCAAAAACCCACCTGGGATGGTACAACTGAGACTTAATCCAAGTTTCTCAACTGACTTTTGAAAATTATTTTCTTTATTAATGGATTCAAATTCCCTCTGCCATAAAACTGGACCTTGTTCCGGGCCAAAAAGCTTGAAACCCTGAGGAACACAAATTAATTTCTCATGTTTCTGAAGCAAATCCTTCCTGTTTTCTGTTATATAAATCCCCTCGAGTGCTAACCCCCCAGATGCCAACTTTAGGATGTCTTCATCTGACAGATTTGTTTTTTGTAAAAATGATTCCTCTATCAGGTCTATTTGCCTCTGGAAGGAATCTATGAAATCAGCGAATCTTTTCCCAGGGGGCGGTAGGTGTTCAGCAGGGATCTGCAGGGCTTTCTTCAGTTCCTTCTCAGTCTGTCTGACACTTTCATCATCTTGACTCTTTCCTTCATTATTTAACCCTTTCAGTATCTCCAGTATCTCAGCAGCATGTTTATTTCTTACTTTTAGCATTTTTGAATGAATTTGTTGGGTTTCGGCTAAGTCCGTGCTGCTATCTGGCAGGTTAAAGAGTTTCCGCAAAGCCTTTCTCTCCCAGGCATATTTGATTTTGGCTTCTAGTTCTGTATAATCTTCATAATCAAAGTATTGTAATGCGTGAGAACTCCGAAGCCCAATCTTTTCTGTAATTAGGGGAATCCAATAACCAGAGTCCAAATGAGTGTCTCTGAGCTTCTTTAAAATTTCCTCATTCATTTTCTTAGTTAACTTTTTCTCGATTTATTTCCTATTAGAAAAGAGACACTTGTATAAATCTTACTGAATATTTAATTTGTCAGAATAATAATAATACAGTCAGTACTTTATGGTAATGTACAGTATATTTATCAAATGAACTAGAGGGTTTCTATAAATCATAAAAATAAACAAGTTTTGAATATAAATGCTTTTATTACTCATTGTTAAAAAGATGATCTGGTTCCCTCATCCAGTGTCAGCCAGCCCCAATTATGGAGGGTTTTCAACCCCACTGTCTTCTCTGTGCAGCCAAAGCCTGGTGCCTAAGCCTTTTATACTGGGTTCTGATTGCCTTGATCTCCACAAAGGAGACACTGGCTCCACTTTAGGCAGGGCAGGGGGATGATTAATTTTCCTTGAACCCAATTAGTTTTTAATTTCATTGAAATTTAACAGTTCTGAAGTATGTTGTTGTCAACTGCTATAATACATATCTTCTAAACCTAGCATATTTTTTACTGTGCCTTTGGCCACTCTGCTCTTATATATAATGCCTAAATATATAATAAACAGGCCTTATGTTTCTATATACTTTATGTGACTTTTAGTACATGTAGATTTGTTTAAAGGAACAGTAACACAAAAATACTGAAACACCTTATAAGTCACAAAACATATCTAACATTAGGTCTAATAGATAAATCCTCTGCGCTCAGCCTTCCAAACTTCATGCATCAAACCCCCAGCAATAGAGCCGCACTCTCAGCCAATGTCCAATCGAAAAATATTATTGGGGGGGGGTCCGGAGACAAAATGCAAAATTTTCTGCCAAAAAGTGCTTTTATTTTTATGC